>NC_056744.1:1756108653-1756408653 GCF_019279795.1 Protopterus annectens | reverse complement strand
TGTTAAAGCTGATCATTTTGTCTTTGTACTGTGGCATCATTCTTGGTGAGGGTAAGATGCTGCTCAGGGTCAGGGTCATACTGGCCTGGGCTACATAATCAGAGAGCTCCTCTATGTCTCTTTTCATGTAGTCCAGGGAGGTACATCTCAGGTCATTCACACTGGCATGGACAATGATTGAGTCATATTTTTACTTGCTTTGGAGTGACCTGAGTGCTTGTGTTATGTGACGGATTCTAGCACCCGACAGGCAGCTTAATGTAACCTTTTCCTTGTTCAGTCTGGTGAGCGGGACGTCAGTGTGTCTGACTATGGAGTCACCTATTACAAGTGTATCAGGCATGTTGCTTGGCCTTGAGGTCTGTGACTGTTTGGCACCCTGACTTTGTGAACTATGTGTTGCATGTGCTGTGTTTTGAGGTAGTGGTTGCTTGGATGTCTGCTTTGGAGGCCTCTGTTGCTTTGGTAGATTTTTAATTAGAGCCTCCGAGTTTGCTTTTGTGTGTTTATGTGTTTGGTTTGCAATTGTGATAGGTCTATGTGAGACTGGGTTTGTGGTGAGTGTGGTTACCTTCTCCTCCTGACTGGCTTTGCCAGTACTGAGTCGAGACAGCTCAGCCTCCAGTTTGGCTATATAGTCGCATCTCTCACATATATTTGTATTTGTTCAGAGGAGGAGAGGGTTGTCTGTGTACATGAGGCAGTTGTAACATTGCCTCAAGATTCCCAGATTCACCAGCTGAACTGGAGAGGACGCCAGTAATTGACCCTTCAACATGCTAGAATAGTGTAAGGGATTGCTGTGTAACTGAGTCAGAAAGGACCTATAGGGTAATGGGTATTCAAAGGGATTGTAGGTGGATGTAGTGCTTTCTTTTTTGTTTAAGAGTGCTTTACCTGTGTATAAATGCTTAAGGACCAAGTGCTGGGCTTTCTAGATAGAGAATAGACTGTTTAGATTGAAAGTAGAGCAGTTCTAAGGGAAAAACTGAAGAGTAGACTTTGCAGAGCCAGAAATAGTTTACACTAGATTAACCGGCACTGCCCGATGCTGCGCTATGGGCAACTTCACGCTAAATCATGCAAAAGCGTGCAAACGCGTGCTAAATCGGATTTTTAAGCAGGGAACTTCAAAGAGCTAGAAATTACCCAAAACGGCCAATTACTACAAGATTCTTGTGCTGAGGTCACTCCTTCAGGGACAGATAGGCTGCTCAAGGCTCCCCTCTCCCACTGGTGAGCAAAGAAACTTCCTTCTATCCAAGTGAGGTAATGGGCAACACAGGAACTATCCCAAAGTCCAGAATACAGCAAAGCCTGTATATGGGACTATTCTAGTCAAGGAAAGGCGGGAAACAAGGATATTTTTTTTTTTCAAGAAGGCTATAGGAAAATGCAGGAAAAACAACTGTATATGAAATGCACAGGCTATCACACTTGAATGGGCTGCCTCAACAGTTAAATTAAACAAACAAGCTTTAACTTAAGTGCATGTAATAAAAACACTAAATACTGTTAAATTAGCAGTTTAACTTTGTTTTCAGCAAGAAAGAAAGGTCACACAGGTAGAAACAGCACAAATATAGTTATATCTAGAAAGTAGTCGTGTTTTTCGATTCTCTGATGTTAGCCCCACTCTGCAGGACCACGAGGAGCTGTTGCTGAGTATTATAAGCGAAAAAAACGCTCACAGGCGGATGTTTAAGCAGGGAACTTCAAAGAGCTAGAAATGGCCCTAAACGGCCAATTACTACAAAATTCTTGTGCTGAGGTCACTTCTTCTGGGACAGATAGGCTGCTCAAGGCTCCCCACTCCCACTGGTGAGCAAAAAAACTTCCTTCTATCCAAGTAAGGTAATGGGCAACACAGGAACTATCCCAAAGTCCAGAATACAGCAAAGCCTGTATAGGGGACTATTCTAGTCAGGAAAGGCGGGAAACAAGGATATATATATATATATATATATATATATATATTTTTTTTTTTCAAGAAGGCAACAGGAAAATGCAGAAAAACAACAGTATATTAAATGCACAGGCTAGCACACTTGAGTGGGCAGCCTCAACAGTTAAATTAAACAAACAAGCTTTAACTTAAGTGCAGGTAATAAAAAACACTAAATACAGTTAAATTAGCAGTTTAACTTCGTTTTCAGCAAGAAAGGAAGGTCGCACAGGTAGAAACAGCAAAATATACTTATATCTTGAAAGTAGTCGCTTTCGATTCTCTGCTGCTAGCACCACTCTGCCGGACGACGAGGGGCTGTTGCTGAGTAGTATAAGTGAAAAAAACGCTCACAGGCGGATTTTTAAGCAGGGAACTTCAAAGAGCTAGAAATGGCCCAAAACGGCCAATTACTACAAGATTCTTGTGCTGAGGTCACTTCTTCTGGGACAGATAGGCTGCTCAAGGCTCCCCACTCCCACTGGTGAGCAAAGAAACTTCCTTCTATCCAAGTAAGGTAATGGGCAACACAGGAACTTTCCCAAAGTACAGAATACAGCAAAGCCTGTATAGGGGACTATTCTAGTCAGGGAAAAGCGGGAAACAAGGATATTTTTTTTTTTTTTTTTTTTTAAGAAGGCAACAGGAAAATGCAGAAAAACAACAGTATATTAAATGCACAGGCTAGCACACTTGAGTGGGCAGCCTCAACAGTTAAATTAAACAAACAAGCTTTGCAGGTAATAAAAAACACTAAATACAGTTAAATTAGCAGTTTAACTTCGTTTTCAGCAAGAAAGGAAGGTCGCACAGGTAGAAACAGCAAAAATATACTTATATCTTGAAAGTAGTCGCTTTTTTCGATTCTCTGATGCTAGCACCACTCTGCAGGACCATGTCTGGCCATAAACCTGTTGGAGAACTAGGAGATTCCACAAGGCTCTGACAATCTCCTCCAGTTGGTTGGGAGATGGAAGTGGCTTCTTCTACTAGACTGGGCCTAGGGTGGATGCACGCTTCTGCACACCTACAAGGAAAATTGGATTGTGGAAGACTCATTTCCTGAGTTCACTGTCCCTAGTACCCTGTGCATAACAAATCCATTGTTGTGCCTTCCCTGTGGGGATGCTACTGTAGCAAGACTGAATAGAATTCTTCCTCTCAGCATGTCAGATAATCTTTTCCCTCCCTGCTGGCTTCCCTGGTGTGTGCATTGTATATGAACCTCATTCTTTTCCCTCCCTGCTGGCTTCTCTGGTGTGTGCATTACTAATGAAACTCAATCTTTTCCCTCCCTGCTGGCTTCCCTGGTGTGTGCATTGCTAATGAAACTCAATCTTTTCCCTCCCTGCTGGCTTCCCTGGTGTGTGCATTGCTAATGAAACTCAATCTTTTCCCTCCTGCTGGCTTCCCTGGTGTGTGCATTGCTAATGAAACTCAATCTTTTCCCTCCCTGCTGGCTTCCCTGGTGTGTGCATTGCTAATGAAACTCAATCTTTTCCCTCCCTGCTGGCTTCCCTGGTGTGTGCATTGCTAATGAAACTCAACCTTTTCCCTCCCTGCTGGCTTCCCTGGTGTGTGCATTGCTAATGAAACTCAAGTTGCCTGAGGTACAATCAGGGCTGTAGCTCTGTATGCAACAGAGCTGGCATATGCAGTTCATAAAACTAATACATTAAATTGCTGTATGAGTATTTCTTATCAGTAACTACACCAGGTTTAGTACTGGAACTAATAGACTTCAGATATCATATAAAATATAAAAATGTTTTTCCTTCTGTCTTCTACATATTTTACAGGTATGGCTGCTGTTCATGTGACCAAGGTCTGTAAAAGGCAGATTATTTCCCTCTCATAGAAGAGTTCACTGTAGGTGCCACATCATATAGTAGTATGCCTGTGTGTCTTTTGGTGCAGACGGCATTGTGGAGCTCTTAGGTTGCTGTATGGAACTGGAACACTTTCAAGTTATTGTCCTGATGTTAGCTGATGGATACTGTACATTTTAACATTTTCTTACATGACAATAGCTACCAACTGAATTGACAGAGAAAACTGGAATGTAGATACAAAACATTAAAATAATATGGTAACCATTTGAAGAAACACGGAGACAAAATGGCCAATAAAATGAACTTACATATACTAACACCAAGATGAGCACTCCTGGAATATTCCCTTTCCTCTAAGGTATGGGATCTCAGAGTTGGTCTATAGAAGTTCATGAGGGCTTGCCTTCCACATCGGGGGGGGGTGCAGGGGAGCTTTCCTCCTGAAAAGAAAGAAGTTTTAAGGAGAACAGCGATATTCAAGAGTCACTCCTCCTCCAGTTTCAGTCTTTTTTTTCTGTGCGTTGGCACTTGGCGTTTTAATGTGGAGCCAAATATACAACATTAAGATGAGCAGAAAGGTGATAAAAGGGTAGTCATGTGTCTATGACTCAAAATATGATTAGTATTAGTGGTGATACCACTTAATTGCTTAAAAAATATGCATGTTTTTCTGGCTGGTATGAAGTGCAAATTACAAAATCTGTTTTAAAATGTATGCTTATAAAGCAGATCTTCTTTTGGCTGCTTCCATTAGGGGTCGACACAGGGGATCAACTGTTTCCATTTCTTCCTGTCCTCTGCATCTTGCTCTGTCACACCAACCACCTGCATGTCCTCTCTCACCACATCCATAAACCTTATCTTAGGCCTTCCTCTTTTCCTGTTACCCGGCAGCTTATGGAACTTTATTCTATGCCATGTAATAGTTCATAGAAAACATCAGTAAACTCAGATGACCATAGGTGTTAATGCATTAAAGTTTCTTTTAATAGAAACATTACATAGTTGCATCTACTAAAACAAATTGCAAAAGTAGGTCACTTCCACACCACTTTAAATAATCCTTTATAGCAGGTCAACCACTGAAAAAATAAAACAAAGTTCCAGAAGGTTGAGATATGAAACAACTGACAAAGATACACAAAATGATGAAAATAAGGTCCCGTAATACACGCTGTTTCAAGCCTTTAAGTTAAATACTTACATGAACCCATACATCAAACATCGTGGTCTTCAGTCATTGGATTTCCTTGGAAAACATATCCTTCCACCAAATGATAAAATGTTCTCATATTTCATAGTATCTGAATTCTTTGTGGGAGCTTGGCCTTGACTGCAGATGATGTATCTTGGAAGAAAATGATGTGGCAATCAGATCTGTGCTGCTCTCAGGTTTGTGCAGCGACCCAGTTTACTGTAGTTTGAGGGTGAATATGCACTTCATGCCCATGGATGCTTGGATAACGAAAGGGCGAGTATATATATATATATATATATATAGGTGAAAGAAGGAAATTACAGTCTTTGCTAAACTCTGCTACATAGTTTCAAGCATATTCTGGCTATAAGGAACATTAACCTTACATCACCAAAAATAGAAATAATTTGCCACTTCCAAATTTTGGCTTGTGCTGGAAATGGACTTCAGCAGTACTGGTTAAAGATGTGTGGTCAATAAAATGAAATAAAAGTTCCAACTGAGACAGTTGGAAAGCATAATTAAAACAGCAATTGTTCAGCATACCAAAATGTTACATTACACAATTTTTATGGGTACTGGCCAATATATTTTTTTCCTACATTGATTAAATTTTTCACATTCCTGTCTACATGTGGTATTAACTGTACTACTTAGTAAAGCTAGACTAAATATAATGCATCAAGTTACTGAGCCCACAGCTTAAGCCTTTATTGCTGCAGTTTGGCTCCAATATAAGTCGACATTCAGAAAGGATAAATGCATTTTTATTAGGGAGTACATCTGATTTTTTTAACTGGCAGTGCTATGTGTTTATTCATTTTTTTGACTGAATGGTTTGAACGTGGTTTTGTGGAGTAAGGTTTCATTTTTGGAGGGATGGTCCTTGCAACCAGCAAACATGGGCAGTTGTCATAGATGTTAAGTTTAAGGCCTTTTATTTATTTTAGCAGGGATTTTGAATGATTTATGTGGAGGTTTCTTTTCACTGATATTTTTTTTATTGCCACTTGGAGTTGGTGTGCTTAGGATCTGGGTTGGGGGATGATCATGAGAAGGGGAGGGGCTTGAGTTTGGGTGTCGGGCTGGCACGTGTTAAAGATCATGATCATTGTCTGGTGATTGGGAAATTAAAGGGGAAGGGGCTTGAGTTTGGGTGCCAGGCTGGCACGTGTTAAAGATCGTGATCATTGTCTGGTGATTGGGAAATGAAAGGGGAGGGGCTTGAGTTTGGGCGCCGGGCTGGCACGTGTTAAAGATCGTGATCACTGTCTGGTGATTGGGAAATTAATAGAAATTTGCTGCAGCTCATCCTGATCAGGGGATGACTTTGGATATCAGGTTGGCTGCCAATGCATTTTGTGGGACATGTTAATAAGATGACTGCAGGATGTTTCAGACTCAATATGAAGGGTTTTTTTTCTTTGTTTTAAATTTTATTGCACGAAGTGTGCATGGCTTTGGCTTTATAAGTGTTGTGGGACATATTTAATGAACTGTACTTAATGTTGTTTTCATTTACTTTAAATGTTGTTGTATTCCTCCCTATTTTTTTCCTTTAATTTTGCAGTTCTAATATGTTTTGGGGAAGGCAGTTCTTTTCTACTGATATTTTTAAGGTTTTATTCTTACTCTTCATTGTGCCTTCTGTGGAAGGTTGGACACCGGGCTGGCAACTCAACACTGTAAAACTCCACTGCCAATCATGAGTGGACAGATGATCCACTGTGGCGATGCCTAACCGGGAAAAGCCAAAAGAAGAAGAAGAAGAAGATTCTTACTCTTCATTATAGGGTTCATTGTTTTTTCAAAAGGATGGTCAGTTCTTTCCTATATGAAGTATAATTTCCTTCAGGATTAATAATCATTAATCATGACCATTTTGTATAACTTTCCATAGGGATAAGGTCAAGGTTTATATACTGATTAGTAATTTATTGTTAAAATGCATTTATTGCTAAAATGTATTTGATTTATTGCAATTTATTGTCCACTGAGTAGGGTAGGGTCTATAATTTGTGATTTTTACATGAGTTTGATTTTGCACAGTGATTGTTGTGATCGTGGTTTGTGTTTCCATTCAACACTGTGTTATTTTGGTATGATATAATGGATAATCTGTTTTAGAGTGTTTAGGGTTATGATTAGAGCATCCCTTAGATTGCTGCATTGGGCTCATGTGTATGATTATAGCTAAAACGTAGAAACTTGCTGTGATCACAGTAATTACCATAATTATTTTCAGCACTTGATGATGCAGGTAAAGATAACAATGAACAGTGTTGTTGTTGTTGTGTC
The DNA here is from genome assembly GCF_019279795.1 of Protopterus annectens. Lineage (NCBI taxonomy): Eukaryota > Metazoa > Chordata > Ceratodontiformes > Protopteridae > Protopterus > Protopterus annectens. The sequence goes on along the minus strand of NC_056744.1, from coordinate 1,756,401,380 downwards.
TTTTGGCTTTTTCCCGGTAAGGGGTCACCACAGTGGAACTCTGGTCCACTAATGATTGGCAGTAGATTTTTACGAAACACCGAGGTGCCAGCTCGACGCCCAACCTTCAATGAAGGCATGCCCATTTACACACGCATGTCTTTCGAACGCTACCTAACCGTGGGGAGGACATGCAGACTCCACACAGAAGGCACTCCCAAGCCAAGCCGAGAATCAAACGGGAGAACCTCTTGCTGTGAGGTAACAACGCTACCGCCATAGTGTATGTAAACAAAATATTTCCTCCTTTAGCAAGAGTATGTGTATTTATTCAGCATTCAAGCCTTTATAAAAATACATAATGTTCACTCTCTCTCTCTGTCCCTCTGACTCTCTCCTCCCCTCTCTTTCCCTCTTTTTCTATATAGATCTGTATGTCTATAGATATATAGCTATAGATGCCTCCATCTAATCTATCATATGTATATATATATATATATATATATATATATATATATATATATATATATATATACATACATACATACATACACTGTATACGTCCTACATATAGGAACATTGATACTATTAGGCAAGCAATCTTGAAGAACATAAAATGTGTAGCCAGATAACACTTTGCAGACACACTTAAAAGTTCATGTCTCCCTTTTCAAGCACTTATTAGTGTTCACCTCTGAAATCGAGCAGGGCTGTATATGATATGTTTGTGTCTTCCCATCCACGTATTAAGATAAGCCTTAAAGGAAGTCAAAGTGGTACTTTGTTTGACCTTTTGTGATAACTTATCCAATAGGCTGGGAATACACTGAGTTAGGAACCTATATCTCTAGAAAATGTTTGTTTATTGGTGTAGATTTAGGTTTGTAGTGTGGGTATTTGTAGACCCACCAGTTTTGCAAAGAAACAGGAGGTCACATAGGATTGGTTCAAAAGGGAGACACAGATCACTTTGGAGCTGCCTGTGGGGCACTGAATGATATGAAAGTTGTGTTGCTGTGTCAGGATAGTTGAAGGATTAAAGCTTTTAATTTTCTTGGTAAGGTATCTTTGGTGCCTTTCTTGTTGAGCAATATGCTTCAATTTATACATATCACTGAGGAAATTGTATTCGATGATGGGTATAATAAGGCAAGAGTTCAAAATGGCTTATTTGGATTTTAAAGATGTGCCCCTGGAAATTAACTAGGCCAGACAGAATATGATGGGCAAATGCGAGAGAATTGTCCATACAAGTAAGCAGGCCTCTTATGACCATGTCTGTCTGAAGAGGAGTACTGTGTATAACATGCAAGATGGAGCACTTTTTTTGCCAAATGCTATTATGCCACAGTTTTTTGCATTTTACTTGAGATTGTTTTCAGTAATGCCAGAAATGTGAATATTCCAAACCATACTGGAGCTGTTTAATATCAGTAGAGAAATGAATAACTGTGCCCAACTTGGAGTGACCAGTAAACTTGTCAGCTATACTTATGGGATATTGGACTGGACGTCTGCAAAAGAAATGCCCACTAGTTGCAGTTTTCCATTCAGTGATGGTACTAACAACTTTCATGTTAAGAAGTTGATGACAGCATGTATACTAAATGTACTATGATAGTGAAATACTGTAATAGACTAGTCAAATGTGAATCAGCTGACAGAGCTGCTGCTAAAAGTAAAACTCATTGCCATGGAGATCGGAATGGTACTTTTAGAATGTTAGTGTCTAGTGGGGAGTGATATCACCATGGAGATCAGAATGGTACTGTTAGAATGTTAGTGTCTAGTGGGGAGTGATATCGCCATGGAGATCGGAATGGTACTGTTAGAATGTTAGTGTCTAGTGGGGAGTGATATCACCATGGAGATCAGAATGGTACTGTTAGAATGTTAGTGTCTAGTAGGGAGTGATATCACCATGGAGATCAGAATGGTACTGTTAGAATGTTAGTGTCTAGTGGGGAGTGATATCACCATGGAGATCAGAATGGTACTGTTAGAATGTTAGTGTCTAGTGGGGAGTGATATCACCATGGAGATCAGAATGGTACTGTTAGAATGTTAGTGTCTAGTGGGGAGTGATTCTGAGGCTGTAAACAGAGCCACTTGGTGGACCCTGACCAAAGGAAGCTGTGAAGCTCTGGCATACTAGAGAAGAAAGTCTTGTGGATATATTCAAGGAACAGGAAAACTACACATAGATGGATCTGCAGCAGTTTGGCTCAAAGTACTAAATGAGAACTGATGTGTTGTTTTAAGCTTAAAACAAAACCTTGAGCTTCTAAGTTCTGAGTTCTCAACTGGGAGTTAAAACTGCATTTTACAAAACTGTGCTTGCAATTTTAAATTAACTTTGGGAAGTGAACTTTAATTTTGTGCTTCACTCTAAATAAACTACACTTGAATGTATAATGTTTTTCCACTGTGTTCAATGTATTCCTTTTATTGCCAAATAAATATTATCAAGTTCTAAAGAAGTAATCACTCCCTTATACTCTGCATTGATCACACCAGTTATCGAGTACTTATGTCCCCTTTGAGAGGTCTCTCAGTTAACATGTCAAACAATTAGAAAGACCCCAAAAGTTCCTTACCAAAAAGAACATAGTCCTAATACGTCTGAGCTATTAAGAGAGGCTGGAAGCTGTATCCCTGCATTCAGTGTCTTATAGACTTTTGAGGGGAGATCTTGTGTCACTTATCATGCCATTTGAGGCATGATTGTCCTGGACATCCCATTTCTCCACACGTTCAATATCTTCACCAGTACTAGAACCAGGGACCTAAATTTTCACCAACATATACATAAAACATGGAGGAAGGTAAGGTTTATAACTCAGCACCTCCCAGACATCTAGAATACACTTTCCCTTTGCCTGCATATTACACAGTGCAACTCACGGTCTTCCTTTAAACATAAACTTGATGACAGGATGAGCATCCACAGATTTACTCCAGAGCTGACTGGTATGGGCCTCCTGAAGAAAGGGGGTGTGACCTGAGGAAGGGTATAGGTAAGGTGACAATGGTTATAACAGTGACCTTGAAATGTCTATGAATCAATGAAGAGATTCAGACTTTCTATATATACCTGCTATACCGTTGACTGTAGATGGCACAATGGGGTCTCTGTATTCATCAAATTGCACTGTTTTCCCCACGCATGCATCACAGATTGCAAGTGCAAGAACATTTTAGTTAAATATCCCACCTGAAGAGAGCGAGAAAGAGAGAGAATTGTTGCTGCTCTGCAAGTATACCTGTTTTGAGGGCATACCTTTTAAATGTACAGATTGTTGCACAATGTCCACATTTTTGCCTCATATTTTTGGTCTGCTTCTCTAAAAATTGGGGTCTGGCAAATCATTGAGGATTGAAGTCAGAAAATAATGACAGAAATGTGAATTTTAGACTTCATAGTATTTGTAAAATTTGTGTTAATGCAAAACCTGTTACTCTACCAACTAAGTTTGAAAGAGTAATACTTAATAATTAGCCCTATATTTGGGCCTTCATCCTCCTGTTTATGGCTTTGTCCAGATTTCTTGGTCTAAGAGGTTGAGAGGTGTGCTTGACGAAATAGAACTGTTATCTGAGTGCTTACCCCACCCTAAAACAGAGACAGATTTTTAAGCAAACTATTATATTTCACCAAAAAATGGAGAAAATGACGAAGACTCTGGTGCAGAAGGACAAATATCTGAATCGACATATAGTGGCTCTTCAGGAGTGAGGCTACCTACAAACATTTTTATCATTTTCCAGAAACAGGTTATAACAGCCACTGTAGTGAGCATTTCAAAGACCCATCACCACAACTGTAAAAACTGAGTAAGGATCACAGTACTGAAACTTACCTTGTTACCCTTGAAAGAGGTAACACGCAGGAGAATTAGGCTCTGGCTGACTGGGTAAAAATCCTGCCTTCACAATTTACACAGAGAGTACTCAAGACACACATAAAAAATGGAAGTTACTGCCTATATGGACTGTCAAAATTAAACAAAATAACTGCTAATTAGAGCAGGCACATCTTCTGAAACAAATGCAATGAGATTTCATAACTGGATAATTAATTCAAATTAAATGATTAGATCACAAACAAGTTTTAAACGTATAGTTAGAACAGGAAGTGAAGAGGTGAACTAAACTAGCTGGTATTTCTGCAGTAGGTAAACACAAAGGGTCTATGTTATAACAGCGAATGATCAAAAGATCGAATGCTTTTATAACAAACCCAAAACAGCAAAAACGTAGAGTGAACTACCAGAACAGCAATTTTTTTCCCAGGGAAAAAAATCGCTGTTCCCAAAAAAAAAAAACATTATTTTAAGAGGGGGGGGGGGTTGGCCCCCACATCCCCCATGTGGAGGGTTTTGTCTCCAACACACCCCCTACTTAAATATACCAACTCCAAGGTTGCACTAAGGTGCTGAAAATGGCAAAGTGATGGAAGCAGCCAAGTGGCTTCTTTCCCAGGGAAAGAATTTGCTTAAAAGCTGCTTCATCATTTTGCGTTTTTGACATTTACAGTTCCACCAAGATGCATTCGACAGAATGCGTCTTCAATCTTCTGATAGAAACCCAACACAAAAGGGCACTTCCAGTAATTTACATAAATGGACTTTTCAGAGTGACTTTCAGTGTACTAATACGTTGGTTGCACTAACTTAAAAGTTACTATATGATCAATCTCTTTTTAAAAGGGAGCAAACTAAGCTTGTAACGTAGAATGTACAGATGTTTGCAAATACATAAAAATTGTCCGTAACTGAAATAATATGTTTAGTACTTGAAAGGGTGGGGCACATTCCTAAATATTGTTTACTTAGCAGTTAGAGTGTTGTGCTCACCGTAAATGTGGTATCTGACTGGAATGTAATAAAGTATCCCCTAGAATAGTATAATCAAGATATTGTTTCTACGACAGTGCCAAGTTAGCTGAATGAACAAATATAAATTTGAAAGGGCTACTAGATGCTGCAAGTATTATTACATTTATTAAGAAATTAAGGAAGCATATGTTTAACAAAATAAAAAAAAGTGTCACGAGAAAAGTGGAAATATCCATGAAGTCAGGAAAGACTGCACTACAACACGTGCAGAAATTCAAACCCTGTTGGTTAAAGTACTACAGTCTGTAGCTTTGGCATGTAAATTAACTCACAATGTCATAACTGGTCAAAACTTTCCACAGTTCATGGCACTGTAGAAATTATGGAGGAACAGAGTACAACTGGACGATCTGTGGCCAGAATACATCTCTGACAAAACTGTGTGTTGGGGGGGAGAAAACAGCAGTCTGACACAGTGTAAAAAATAGGCGTAGTAATTTCAAAAGGGACTAGAATCTGGCTTTGACTGGAAGGGATGGAATACTCAAAGTGTGTTAGCAGAAACCTGTTGCTGACTTGTACCAGAAAACCCCAGTTATGAAGTTAGTGAAAGACGTCAATGTAGAAACTGAAAGGAAATATGTCACTGTGCTTAATATAGAGCCTTATCCGATGATTCCAGCAATTAAAGTAATAAGGGAATGTTTGCATGAAAACAGAGGTGAAGAGACCCATAGGGATAAATCCACTAAGACAAGAAAGGAAAGGAAACCTGAGCAGCATATTAGATTTCCTTTTGTAATGTCAAAACATAGATCTAGTCCAAAGTGGGACTGGGATTCAGAAGCAGATATTTAAAAAGACAGAAGTTACTTGTGTAAAAAGTAAAACTGCCAAAAACAAAAACATAAGAAAGTTACTGGCATGTGTTGCTTTTTGTAGAGGAAGTAATAAGAGAATATGAAACTAATTTGACACACTGGCAGATAAACAACAATTTTTAAGAAAGCAAAATGTAAGGACACTGAAAAATTGACAGTACCAAAGCTAGCAATAACTTATTGGCCTGGAGTAATGAAAAACATTACGAACATCTGTGTAGTTTGTCCAGAATGTTGAAAGACAGCAGCACATCCTGGGTTCAGAAGTCCATCGATACCAATGGCTATTATTAAAGTCCCACTTGATCAGAAAGGATAGTAATGACTACCAATGCATTTTTATGATTACTGACTATGCCATTGCGTTACCTGAAGCAGTAGCCCTGTGAAAACTCAGTGCTAAGTCATATAGTTCAGGAGGCTCCACTTATGGTCAGGGTAATACACCAACTGTAACAATTATTTAAAAAAAAACACATTTAAGAACTTTGGTGTATCATCCTCCAACAGATGGGTTTGTAGAGAGCTTTAGTAACACTGAGGTGTATGCTAAAGTAAGCCATATAATAGGATAGTAAACTAGAATCATTCACTTTCTTATCTCCTTTTTTGCAGTAAGAGACGTGTTCCAAGCTGTAATAACGTTTACTCAGTTTTAGTTACTATACTCCAGTACTCTCAGAGACTTGCTGGACATAGAAAAGGGTAAAAGACATCTAAAACATAACACACTTTACAAACTTGCAAGGCAGGTGGCAAATTATCATGCCCAATAATTAAGGAACATATGCGAGGGGCACAAGGGATGCACCAAAGAGAATATAATAAAATGCCCAACTTAGAAAGTTTAAAACAGGTGTTAGTATCATTTCCCACTGCTGAAAATAAGTTCTAAGCAAGGTGGCAAGCTCACTTTGAGGTATTACAAAAAATAAACAAAGTAAACTACAAAATAAGACCAACTAGAAAGAGAAAACCAAAGCAGATCTATCACATGAATATGATGAAGGGGAGATGAAGCCTACGTAATCGGCCAGGGTGTAGACATGGATAACTAAATTATGGTGCTATGGAATTCTATCCTTGATGTTCAAATACATTAAATAAAATCTAAATCTCAGAAGCAGGAAGTAAAAAAAATATTTTTTTTCTTAGCTACCAGGTACAATATATTTCAAAATCATAACTATGGCAGGGTGAAAGGGGTGACTGTTCTTGGTGCAAGCTGTTAGGGGGCATGATCCATTCAGCAATGTGGAAATGGAGTACCAACAATATATTGCTGACATTTGGTGAGGATTGCAATTTGGAATACGCTTCATTCATTGAAACAGTTGTGGTCACGCAACTGTTTATTGTAATACTGGAATAGCAAGAAGCTTTTCTCTTGACCTCGGAAAGAATTAAAGGATTTTTATTTTTTTTTTGCTCCTTGAATTTTGTTTGAGGAGTCTGTGGACTAGCTGGAATATCAATTTGGCTACCGCTCTGACAGCTTTAATACAGTGTGACACCCCACCACTGAACCAGTAATCAGGGCGCCTTAATCCTCACCACTAGCACCAGTGAGGGGGGTATATTGGGAGGATGACAGGCACACACCTAGTATTTCCAGATGCTGCTCTCTGCATCAAGTGAAATATCCCTTAAGGGCACACCACAGTCAGTCCAGGGCTGGGCTCCCCCTCCTTCTCCAGATCCCCAATAAGACCCTCCCCCACTGACACAGCTATAGAGTTGAGTCCTTGGCCAGGCTTCCAAGCCAAGTTCTCCAACACTCTTTCTGTCCAAACAGTGCTTCATGTCCCTGCCCAAGTAGCTGACACACGCACTCTTGGAGATTTGTTTTACACACACACACACACACACACACACACACACACACACACACACACACACACACACACACACACACACACACACACACACACCTGGGAAAAAGCTGACACAGGTTTACTAGCTAAGCCCCTTCTGCCCAGACTATAAGGTATTTATCACTGCCACCAGAACCCCTTATCAGCTATTTTAAGGCCCTTAACAAAGGGTGTCCAATCTTATTGTGTAATGTTACTAGCAATACAAATGGTAGTTTGACCAAGAGCAAGGCTATTAGGAGTGGCCCACACTGTGTCCCCAAATAAATATGCAAGTACTCTTAGAACTTAAATATCTCCAGACAGATCAGCCACAATGAAAGATTTAAAGATATTTAATAATAAATAATAAAAGAACAAGAAAATACCCAGCATATATTCACAGTTACATCAGAGTTCAAAATCACAGGAAATATTTAATGCAATTGTAGGACAGTCTCAAATAAATAAACAAAAACATCTAAGCTGAGTGTTGCTATACACCTGACTGTATGTAAGAGAATGATACTGTTCCCTAGACTTACTTACTCAAAGCAAGGCAGACATGGTGAAGGATCTTGTAGTTGTTGTCAGGTCCAAAACAGAATACAGGATGCTGTCTCTCACTAAGAGACTTTCCAAATTAATGTCTCAAATATTACTGCTGGAATAGCTTGCAGAATCATCACTTCTTGTTATCTGACTATCCCAGGTAAAACCCCCACTACTGAAAGCTAGCAGTATTTAGCATCCACCTGTGAAAATACCCAGACAAGGGCTTCTGCTTAGATTTGTGAAGTGTTGGTAGTCATAAAACAATAAAATACTTCCACATCTGAAGCCTAGTAATTATTTCTCCTTCAAGACAACAGAGAGAGCTCCCTAGTATAGACATAGTCTCTATTGCTGTCATAAAGTAATTTAATTTCATCTATTTGTCTGACATTTTGCTGGAAAGAAGTTAACCCCTGTGTTCTAGTTTCCACTGTTAAAATAAATACATTTAAACAGTTACAATAGTGTATGTACATCACACTGTGGAGCCATTTTAAGCTCAGTACTTTATAAAATATCTTTTCAACACATGTCTGTACACACCTAATTTGATATATACATGATATACAGTTCTAATACATTTCTAACACAAGCATCTTATATGAAGCATGTTGACATTCACAAATGACACATAACCATTTACAAAATTCCAGACTGCTGTGCTGGCAGTATCTCCCTTTGCTAAACTTCTATATAAATCATGTCAATATTCACAAATTACATATATTTACTTATACAATTCCAGATAGTTGGGCTGGCAGTATCTCCGTTCATGACAACAGCATCAAACTGAAAATGTACCAAGGGAGGATGCAAACCTAAAACTGTATACATTACCACAGTATCCTAGAAAAATTATACATTAAAAATTAAAAAAAAACATGCTTAAACTAAGATATATTGAGGAGTCCAAAAGTGAACAGAAAAGCCAACTGTGTTCCTAAGATGGATGACTCCATAAGATTTTGTGTTTGTTCCTTAGCTGGATGACTCTATAAGAGTTTATGTTTGTTCTTAAAATGGATGACTACATAAGATGTTGTGTTTGTTCATAAGCTGGATAAATTTATGATTTTGTGTTTGTTCCTAAGATGGATACCACCATAAGATTTTGGGTTTGTTTCTAAGATGAAAGACCCCATAAGGTTTTGTGTTTGTTCCTAAGATGGATGATTCCTTAACATTTTGTGCTTGTCCCTAAGAGGGACAACTCCATAAGATTTCATAATGACTTCCAAAAAATGAATAGCAGTTGAGACTTGACACTTAACCAATAACCCAAAATGGATGACCTCATAGACACACCAGGCAAGGCAAGGATTTTTAAACATGTTAGATTTAATCAAGCGATACTGACATACTTGTCTTTCCCTTGAAGCTAAACAAAAGACAGCATTCTCCATCTTTGAAAGTATTTTTAATTATACTGTCTTACTCTTTGGACTTCATAGCACTCCTACCACTTTCCAAAGGCTCATGGATAAAGTTCTGAAGCCTCACGCCAGATATTCAGCTGTATATCTTGATAACATAATAATTTATTCAGAAGGCTGGGAGTCACATTTATCTAAAGTGCAAACAATGTTGAACTCTGTAAAGCAGGCAAGACTTTTAGTTAATGCTGTCAAAGGTAAACTTTGTATGACAAAACCAGATACTTAGTCTATGAGTTTTGGACAGAGATAACACCTCAAACAAAAAAGTAGAAGTTGTCAAAAACTTATCAAAAAAAGAAATGAAAGCATTCTCAAGACTAGCAGCTTACTACAGAAAATTTGTACCCAACTTTGCAACCATAGCCTGTCTTCTGGCAAAGCTTATAAAAAGTAAGGATCCTATCCAGATTACATGGGCTGCAGAAATAAATATATTTTTTTAATTAACAGGATGTTACCATATGTTCATAAATGGACCCAAGCACTAGGCAAGCTAGGCAGCTGCCTAGGCCCTGCTGGCTGTACACTGGTGTGGGGGGTGATCCATTACCCTGTATAGGGCTCGATTTGACCATCATCTCACTCTGTTCAGTGCCACTATTGATTGCCCCTGACATTACTAAACCCTTTACGGTGTACACAGATGCATCCAGATTAGGGTTGGGAGATGGGTTATCTCAGGAAGTAGGGGCTGAAGATCAATCACCCAGTCTGCTTCCTAAGTAAGAAACTAAGTAAGGCTGAAATATAATAGTTTGATGTAGATTAATGGTCTGGTCACTGGTGGGATATTTGTAGACATAACCAGGGCATTCAAAATTGTCATCCACAATATTCTTGTGAAATTGAACAAATTTAATTTTGGCCACAACAATCTCAAGTGGTTCCAAAGTTACGTGGAGAATCTAATATTCCAAGTCCATACTAACAACTTCTTATCATCGCTTGGCCTAATACACATAGGAGTGCCACAAGGTTCAATTCGGGGTCCCATTCTGTTTTCGGTATTTATTAATGTGGTACTGCGGTAGCGTTGTGGCCTCCCAGTAAGACGCTGTCCAGTTAGATTCTCAGCTAGAGCGCCTTCTGCGTGGAGATATGCGTGAATTGGCATACCTTCATTGAAGGTTGTGCATCAGGGTTGGTAGCTCGACATGTAAAAATCAACTACCAATCATTAGCGGACCAGAGTTCCACTGTAGCGACCCCTAACTGGGAAAAGCTGAAAGACACAACATTAATAATCTCACAGATGACCTCCCATCCCTTGATATCATACTCTCTGCAGATAATACATGCAGGTTATATTCTCCTATTATGTCAGTAAATGCCCTTCTAATCTCCAGAACCAACTACAACAGTCTGTCTCAGCCATGCAACTGAGCTAATGTAACTACCTTTTAATTTACCACAAAAAAATCTAACCTTAAGTTATTTACAACCCCTCACAACTCCCTTGTCTACCTCTTATTAACATCACTGATAACCTCATCATCACCTTCATTTCTGAATGAAAACACCTGGAATTTAACCTTGATCCTTCTCTAATGTTTTCAAATCATAAAGACAAAATAACTAGCACAATACTATCTCAAATTAAACACTGCTATAGAGTCTCTCATTTACTCTCCAATACCATCTCAAATTAAACACTGCTATAGAGTCTCTCATTTACTCTCCAATACTATCTCAAATTAAACACTGCTATAGAGTCTCTCATTTACTCTCCAATACCATCTCAAATTAAACACTGCTATAGAGTCTCTCATTTACTCTCCAATACTATCTCAAATTAAACACTGCTATAGAGTCTCTCATTTACTCTCCAATACCATCTCAAATTAAACACTGCTATAGAGTCTCTCATTTACTCTCCAATACTATCTCAAATTAAACACTGCTATAGAGTCTCTCATTTACTCTCCAATACTATCTCAAATTAAACACTGCTATAGAGTCTCTCATTTACTCTCCAATACCATCTCAAATTAAACACTGCTATAGAGTCTCTCATTTACTCTCAATACTATCTCAAATTAAACACTGCTATAGAGTCTCTCATTTACTCTCCAATACCATCTCAAATTAAACACTGCTATAGAGTCTCTCATTTACTCTCCAATACTATCTCAAATTAAACACTGCTATAGAGTCTCTCATTTACTCTCCAATACTATCTCAAATTAAACACTGCTATAGAGTCTCTCATTTACTCTCCAATACTATCTCAAATTAAACACTGCTATAGAGTCTCTCATTTACTCTCCAATACCATCTCAAATTAAACACTGCTATAGAGTCTCTCATTTACTCTCCAATACCATCTCAAATTAAACACTGCTATAGAGTCTCTCATTTACTCTCCAATACTATCTCAAATTAAACACTGCTATAGAGTCTCTCATTTACTCTCCAATACTATCTCAAATTAAACACTGCTATAGAGTCTCTCATTTACTCTCCAATACTATCTCAAATTAAACACTGCTATAGAGTCTCTCATTTACTCTCCAATACTATCTCAAATTAAACACTGCTATAGAGTCTCTCATTTACTCTCCAATACCATCTCAAATTAAACACTGCTATAGAGTCTCTCATTTACTCTCCAATACTATCTCAAATTAAACACTGCTATAGAGTCTCTCATTTACTCTCCAATACTATCTCAAATTAAACACTGCTATAGAGTCTCTCATTTACTCTCCAATACTATCTCAAATTAAACACTGCTATAGAGTCTCTCATTTACTCTCCAATACTATCTCAAATTAAACACTGCTATAGAGTCTCTCATTTACTCTCCAATACTATCTCAAATTAAACACTGCTATAGAGTCTCTCATTTACTCTCCAATACTATCTCAAATTAAACACTGCTATAGAGTCTCTCATTTACTCTCCAATACTATCTCAAATTAAACACTGCTATAGAGTCTCTCATTTACTCTCCAATACTATCTCAAATTAAACACTGCTATAGAGTCTCTCATTTACTCTCCAATACTATCTCAAATTAAACACTGCTATAGAGTCTCTCATTTACTCTCCAATACCATCTCAAATTAAACACTGCTATAGAGTCTCTCATTTACTCTCCAATACTATCTCAAATTAAACACTGCTATAGAGTCTCTCATTTACTCTCCAATACTATCTCAAATTAAACACTGCTATAGAGTCTCTCATTTACTCTCCAATACTATCTCAAATTAAACACTGCTATAGAGTCTCTCATTTACTCTCCAATACTATCTCAAATTAAACACTGCTATAGAGTCTCTCATTTACTCTCCAATACCATCTCAAATTAAACACTGCTATAGAGTCTCTCATTTACTCTCCAATACTATCTCAAATTAAACACTGCTATAGAGTCTCTCATTTACTCTCCAATACTATCTCAAATTAAACACTGCTATAGAGTCTCTCATTTACTCTCCAATACTATCTCAAATTAAACACTGCTATAGAGTCTCTCATTTACTCTCCAATACTATCTCAAATTAAACACTGCTATAGAGTCTCTCATTTACTCTCCAATACTATCTCAAATTAAACACTGCTATAGAGTCTCTCATTTACTCTCCAATACTATCTCAAATTAAACACTGCTATAGAGTCTCTCATTTACTCTCCAATACTATCTCAAATTAAACACTGCTATAGAGTCTCTCATTTACTCTCCAATACTATCTCAAATTAAACACTGCTATAGAGTCTCTCATTTACTCTCCAATACTATCTCAAATTAAACACTGCTATAGAGTCTCTCATTTACTCTCCAATACCATCTCAAATTAAACACTGCTATAGAGTCTCTCATTTACTCTCCAATACTATCTCAAATTAAACACTGCTATAGAGTCTCTCATTTACTCTCCAATACTATCTCAAATTAAACACTGCTATAGAGTCTCTCATTTACTCTCCAATACTATCTCAAATTAAACACTGCTATAGAGTCTCTCATTTACTCTCCAATACTATCTCAAATTAAACACTGCTATAGAGTCTCTCATTTACTCTCCAATACTATCTCAAATTAAACACTGCTATAGAGTCTCTCATTTACTCTCCAATACTATCTCAAATTAAACACTGCTATAGAGTCTCTCATTTACTCTCCAATACTATCTCAAATTAAACACTGCTATAGAGTCTCTCATTTACTCTCCAATACCATCTCAAATTAAACACTGCTATAGAGTCTCTCATTTACTCTCCAATACTATCTCAAATTAAACACTGCTATAGAGTCTCTCATTTACTCTCCAATACTATCTCAAATTAAACACTGCTATAGAGTCTCTCATTTACTCTCAATACTATCTCAAATTAAACACTGCTATAGAGTCTCTCATTTACTCTCCAATACTATCTCAAATTAAACACTGCTATAGAGTCTCTCATTTACTCTCCAATACTATCTCAAATTAAACACTGCTATAGAGTATCTCATTTACTCTCAATACTATCTCAAATTAAACACTGCTATAGAGTCTCTCATTTACTCTCCAATACTATCTCAAATTAAACACTGCTATAGAGTCTCTCATTTACTCTCCAATACCATCTCAAATTAAACACTGCTATAGAGTCTCTCATTTACTCTCCAATACTATCTCAAATTAAACACTGCTATAGAGTCTCTCATTTACTCTCCAATACCATCTCAAATTAAACACTGCTATAGAGTCTCTCATTTACTCTCCAATACCATCTCAAATTAAACACTGCTATAGAGTCTCTCATTTACTCTCCAATACCATCTCAAATTAAACACTGCTATAGAGTCTCTCATTTACTCTCAATACCATCTCAAATTAAACACTGCTATAGAGTCTCTCATTTACTCTCCAATACCATCTCAAATTAAACACTGCTATAGAGTCGCTCATTTACTCTCCAATACCATCTCAAATTAAACACTGCTATAGAGTCGCTCATTTACTCTCCAATACCATCTCAAATTAAACACTGCTATAGAGTCGCTCATTTACTCTCCAATACTATCTCAAATTAAACACTGCTATAGAGTCTCCCATTTACTCTCCAATACCATCTCAAATTAAACACTGCTATAGAGTCGCTCATTTACTCTCCAATACTATCTCAAATTAAACACTGCTATAGAGTCTCCCATTTACTCTCCAATACCATCTCAAATTAAACACTGCTATAGAGTCGCTCATTTACTCTCTAATACTATCTCAAATTAAACACTGCTATGGAGTCTCTCATTTACTCTCCAATACTATCTCAAATTAAACACTGCTATAGAGTCTCTCATTTACTCTCCAATACTATCTCAAATTAAACACTGCTATAGAGTCTCTCATTTACTCTCCCCTTCAGCATACTTTTCCCTAGTTAAAAGTGGAATATGGTCTTCCTCAGACTACCTTTTACAAACACAAAATTTGAAAAAAACTTCAGGTCACAGAGAATAAAACTTGTAGATTTGGTCTCCTTGCTGACAGCAGTTCTTGCCATTATAAACTCCTATAAAGTCTAAAATGGCTTCCAGTCACCAAAAGGTGAACCTATCTCTTAGGTACTGTTATCCATAAAATACTAAGCAGTGGCTATTGCATATCTTTGCGTCAGAAACTACCCATCCAAGACATAGCATATCAGATATTACTGACCTCTGTCTGATCTTTAGCATCTTTCGAAGCCTCTTAAATATGCCAACTTTCAATTTGTGGCTCTTGGTGCCATTATACGTTTCTACTGGCTTCAGTAAATATCTGGGAATGTTAACAGATCCATCTCTTTCTTTCCAGAGCCACACAAAACTCACAATCAATAAGTTTTTTTTCTTAAATGAAACCAAGTTTCATGTCTGCTAGCCGGCTCACTTCTGAATGTCACAGATGTATTATTAATACAGACTGATGCCTAAACTGGAATAAACCTGCTCGGTCCTGAACTTGGGTAGTCTGTATATCAACAACCTACTCCTAAGGGCCTTAAACAGACTCTGCCATTTTATGAACTTATCTGACCAACATACATGGTGCTTCACACTGGCTTCTTCTTCTAACTCTCCACAAATAACCAAAATGCACACACTAGTTACCATTCTATACAGATCTCTGAACTCAGTTTTCGCTCTCCTTTAGTCAGCAATCTTCCCATCTACATTATGTACTGCTCTCTATGATCTCACCTTCTTGGCTCTGTTAATCAGGAAAGACCAATATACTTGGACCACCAGCGAAATTTTCATACCTGGATACATTCAGACTTTTTCAAGTCTACAGTTGTTCAGGAAAATACTTCTTAGTCATTAACTTTCTTTCTCATAAAATAGTTTTTTAAAATTAATTTATCAGTGACAGCTAACACTCCTATTACCCTCTCTGCTCTTCATAGCTTCTCCTGATGACCTAAGTATTAAGCTGTTGAAGTTCCATTTGTATAGTTCGCATATTTTTCTCTTTTCATTTCCTATTGAAGTTATTTGTGCAATGATTATTTGATGTTAATATTGTTTCACCTGTCTTGCAATACTTTTATTATTATTAGCATATGCTCATTCACTTCAAAATATTATTCATATTATTGTGTTCTGTTGTACTGATATATTGTATAATTCTGTGTATCTGAATTTGTTAACTTGCCTTATAACATGAAAAGTTATTATTGTAGCAGTACCACTTAAGATGTTGGAAATGCCTTTGGACAAATAAAAAGTAAAAAAATAAATAAATGCATTGATATGCTAGTGAGGAATATCTGCTGCTGGAGGCAGTTGGTCAGTGGTCAGTACTTCAGGATTTCCTGTAATACTGTATTTCAGGGCCATTTTAAGTCTAGCCAATATCACACAATCAGAATCAGACCCTGTACCATTGCTTCTAAGGTAAAGACTTTAACCATTATGTCACACCTGACCTGCTACCAGCAGCAGAGGCATTAATTACATACCTCCACCTCCTGCTAAGTATACCTCCCATGGTGTAACAACAGAGGAGCTACGTGGAGATCAATTGCTATTCATAATTTTCTATTCCAAGCCTCATGCTTTAGAAAGGCTTGTGCTGAGGGGTACGTGCAAAGCAAAATCATTGCAAAGTTGTTTACAGTGGCTTACAGCTCTAGATAGTAATTGCATTTTCAAAGGAAGGAATACCAATGACTAACCTGGAAGCATCAAAATTAATGGGTTTATTTGGATTTTATGGAGAACGAGAGATATTCTTAAACAAAAAATGTACAGATGAATTGACGGTTTGCAAGAACATATATAGGGTGGCACAGTGGTGTAGTGGTTAGAATCACTGCTTCACACCTCCAGAATCTTAAGTTTAGCTGCTGGTGCTTTTCAGAGTCTGCGTGTCCTCCCTTTGTCCGTATTGTAATCCTTAGGTGCTCCAGTTTCAAGTCACATTGCAAAGACGTGATTGTGTGTGTGTGTGTGTGTGTGTGTGTGTGTGTGTGTGTGTGTGTGTGTGTGTGTGTGTGTGTGTGTGTGTGTGTGTGTGTGTGTGTGTGTGTGTGTGTGTGTGTGCGTGTGTGTGCATGTGTGTGTGCATGTGCAGGCACTCCGTGACAGACTAACATCCTATTCAGAATTAGTTTTTCTGCCTTTAACCAATATGTGACATCATAGGCTCTTGCTTTTCTGTAGCCCTGAACTAGAAAAAGTAGTTATCAGAGACTTAGTTAATGATTATGTTTATTTGATGAAACTTAAATTCAGGGATTTACCATAAGTAAACTACTCTTACATCACTAGATGCAACCTTTTTTTCCAAAAAAAAAAATGTATAAATTTCCTACAGTAGCTGGCATGCTGTAGTTTGTAAAACAGATCTGGTGCATAACTACAAAATTAATGAAATGTATTTGACAAATATATTTATATCTAGTATAAATCTTATATACGCTTTAGTTAACCACCAATTCAGCCATTCAGTGGAAATGTATAGGAATGAGCTTCTCTCTTGGTGTTCAGTTCTTTTGCAGTGATTCTATTCTTCTTTACCAGCAGAAGTGAAACAATCTCATCCTCAATCTAAAGGGACACAAAAAAACATTAAAAACAGTAACAGCAGGTAGTATTTCTGCATTAAAAACAGACATACCATAACGAGATTAGATTATCTATCACAACTTTAGTCCTGTCAGCACCCTATTAGAAACTGTACTGAAAGTTTATGTGCTCCAGGTGTTTATCATGTAAGGTCAGGCTGTACAAACTATCTTAACGAGCATCATTTTGCCAAGCACAAGAGCACCAGATGATGCATCTTCAAACACACAAAGGATATTAAGGAAATACCTGTGGTCAGAGTAGTGCATGTTTGCAATATTACTAGCTATCCAGGTGAAAGCCTGTAATGTAGTACTATTGATATACATGCTGCATCTGGATACATACCATGGCTGAAATGACAGCTGTAGTAAGTACACGGATGTGGTACAAAAATAACAGTGGCCTGGCTACTCTTCTGTGCAGGTGCTAGCAGTCCAAAAATTGAGATTCAATTCCAGAAATCAGTTACATTCTCATAACTATCCCTGTGGCACAAGGTTTAAGTAAAGTAAGCTAAAAGAAAGAGGGCAATTGATGCAGGGTTCAAATCCAGTTGACAGATACTTTATCAGGCTCCAGTGGTTTAATGGATAAGGTACTGGTCACTTAAGCCAGGGATTGTGTGTTCAAGTTTCATTGGGTGATATAATCTTGATACAAGTAGACATTTTTTGGGGGGGTGAGTTTGGCATAATGGTTAAGGTCTCCACCACATAAATACAAGGTACAAAGTTTGATTCTGACCTTGGTTTGTCAGCTAAGCTCAAAAAGGTCCTCTAAGGCAGTTAGCCTAATATTCATCTATGAACCTATGTAACTTAACAGATGAATAGTATAATATAAATCAAGGATTCCCAGATTAGAGTTACAACAAACAGTTAACAATATTATTTAATTGAGCAACTGACTCTCCTTTCACTGGATGTCCAGAAGGATCAGCTTCTAAATTCATGTAATAACAACAAATAAACAACACGGGATTAACATAGTAACGATAATTTGGTATAAGAATGAAAAACAGAATAGGAAGAAAATAAATTGAAGTAATAGCATTAATAGAATTTGACAGTATTTATACAAAATGTCAATAAGGATAAATTACATTTCCTCTTCTAGATGGCAATTCTTTTATATTAAGGGGAAAAAAGTTCTGATGGATGTGTTGGGGATATTTTCACTTTCCGTTAGCTATACTGCATGGGGCGATCCCCATTTATGTCTTATTTTCTATTACCGTTGCGATAGTAAATTTACAACCAAACACAGCTGATGTAATTAAAATGTAACTTTTATTAATATATGTTAAAAAGCCCCTAACACCTCAGCAAGCGTGGTCTTCAAGGAGAAGTCAGATGGTAAATGGCCTTACCTAACCTCTTTTATGGTAAAAAAAATGATACACCTATACTTAAATAATTAAAGCAATACTATTGTTTTGGTATCCAAACTTACCTCACAATTTAAGACAAATGGATGCAGTCTATATTGACTAAGTGATTGGCACTCAATTGACTATTTAATATGCTGAAACTGCTTGCAAACTAAATCATACCATACCTCTCAACTGTACAGATTTTCGCAGAATGTCCAGATTTTTGCTTAATATTTTTTGTCTGTTCCTCATAAAATTTGTGGTTTTCTGGCAAATCACTACGGATTGAAGTCACTAAGTAATGACATGCAAATGATTTTTAGACTTATCCAGAACATGCATGCTAATGCAAAACCTGTTATTCTAGCAATGTTCTAAGTTTATATGAGCAATATTTAAACTCTATCCCTATTTTTGGGCCTTTGTCCCCCATTATTTTAGGCTTTGTCCAGATTTCTTGCACTACAAAGTTAAGAGGTATCTCAGCTAATAAAGGGAAAACAAAAATGACTTAAAAACAGTTGGGAGACAAGTCCTCTACAATCCCTATGTAGGGTTGTTAAGCCCACTGCAGTCCCCATGTGGATCTGCACCCACTACATACCTTCTACTTTACATATACAACTTCATGATTACACAACAGGAAAGAAAAGGGCAAATTCCCTTACCCCACTGTCTGCAGTGCAGGACAAAACACACACTATGCATCAGTAGCGTAAGTGAATGCAACACACCAATTAACTTACACTGCTAATAGCAAAGGACCTGCTTATGGTCAATTAAATACATTCATTGATGTACCAAAAATCAATGTTTTCAACCAAGTACAACTCAACTAAGTGAAGACACCATATCTGGCTAACTATTTTCCAAGTACCATAAAAATAAAATCCTATTCAGTACATTATGTGTCTTGAAAATGCCTAACAGATTTGAAATTTTCAGTAATTCTTATTTCTGTCTCCCCAACCTATGACCTTGTGCAATAACACTGAATTATATAAATAATTTGAGAAACACGTGACAATTTTTGATTTACTTGAAAACATTTGTCAGAAATCACACACTTACCACACTGCACATATTTACAAACACTACACTGATTTTAAAGACAACTGCTCAACAGACTAGAAGTACAAACTATTTGAAACTAATGTAATAGTTGTATATTAACATTTGTATGCAAACTGGGAGCTTTATTATATTCTATTCTCAGTAGGCAAGGCAACAATTCTTTTAACTTGTCATCAAAAATGATAATATGCCATTGTTTTAATAAGATGTATATCAGTTTTATTGTGTACATTTGTTCAATTTAGTAAGACCAATGGATAAAGGTATCTGATTAAATGATTTGCTCAGTGTCATACAGTAGCAACAAACGAAGGTGGGAGGACTCAAACCCTATACCCTTGACTACAGGAAGCAGTATGTTAAGAGCTCAGACTGTTAATCTTCTGCAGTAATTACCAGACAGGTATGTTATTATACTGACATAGCTGAAAGTAAACAAAACATGTCATTATCGCAAAATTCACATGTTATACTTATTTTACTGTAAGAAAAAATCTTTGCCAGTATTGCAACAACCAAACTTATTTACAGAAAGAAATATGCCATCAGGTTCATAGAATCTACTAAGTGACTTTTTGCATAAACTCCTGAATTCCTCCTCAAATTCTATTTTTCTTGTGATATAAATAAAGATCCACATATATTTAAGTAGAGCATTTTGCATTCTTTTGGATTAAATGTAAGGATAACTGGAATATTTTCATTACAAAACTTTGTATCGCTTTACTTATATAAGTATAAAGGTGTCATTTAATCATGTGACCAAGTTTCAGTATAAAAGAGACCAGGTAAGGCCATTCGTGATCTTTGTCCCCTTTGAAGGCAATGCTTGCTGAGGAACCAGAGACTTTTTAATGCATTTTAATAAAAGCTCAATTTTAATTACAACAAGTGTGTCTGGTTATATTCAGGTACTGCTCTTATCAAATAGAGGTGCATATAAGGAACAGTTCTTATCTTCACCCTTCTCCAGTGTTCCTGTTGCAACTGACCCCATTTGCACTCTGCTCCATTATCCCTACTGGGACAGTTTGTATTTGCACGTTACTTCAGAGTCCCTGCTGGGACTATACCAGTCTGCACCCTAATCTAATAAACCCTTGGGGCACTTCCTATTTATAGTGTACTTCAATGTCCCTGATGGAACTGTCCCCTTTACACTGCAGTCACTATCCTTACTGGAGCAGTTCTTACTTATACCTTTCTCCAGGATCCCTGCTGGGATTATAGCAATTTATACTCTTCTCCAGTATGCCTTCTGGGATTATACCAGCTTATACCCTTCTCCAGTATGCCCGCTGGGATTATACCAATTTATACTCTACTTCACTAGCCCTACTGAACCCACCCCTATTTACACCTTGCTTTACCATCCTAACAAGACAACTCGTATTTACCACTTTGCTGGGACTATTCTGGTTTGCACCCTACCAATACTTCTTTAGTGAGGCAGTTATTTATTTATTTACACCCTAACACACTATCCCTATTGGAATTGTCCCCTTTACACCTTGCTCTAATATCCTTACCATGGCAGCTCTTAATTAATCCCTGATCCAGTATCTCCACTAGAACTTTTCCAATTTACACTGTACTCCTGTTTCTCAGCCAGAGTAGTTCTTACTTAGCTCTTACACCAATATTTCTGCCAGGACTATTCCAGTTTACACTGTACTTCTCTTTCACTACCAGACTTCTACTTATTTACCTACTACACCAGTATCTCTGCTAGGATTATTCCAGTTTACACTGCACTCCAGTATCCCTGCTAGAACTGTTCTACTTTATATGATACTGCTGTTTCTCTGCAGGAGTGGCACTTATTTAGGTCCTACTCTAGTATCCCTGCTAGAACTCTTCTACTTTATATGATACTGCTGTTTCTCTGCAGGAGTGGCACTTATTTAGGTCCTACTCTAGTATCCCTGCTAGAACTCTTCTACTTTATATGATACTGCTGTTTCTCTGCAGGAGTGGCACTTATTTAGGTCCTACTCTAGTATCCCTGCTAGAACTGTTGTACTTTATACGATACTGCTGTTTCTCTGCAGGAATGGCACTTATTTAGGTCCTACTCTAGTATCCCTGCTAGAACTGTTCTACTTTATATGATACTGCTGTTTCTCTGCAGGAGTGGCACTTATTTAGTTCCTACTCTAGTATCCCTGCTAGAACTGTTCTACTTTATATGATACTGCTGTTTCTCTGCAGGAGTGGCACTTACTTAGGTCCTACTCTAGTATCCCTGCTAGAACTCTTCTACTTTATATGATACTGCTGTTTCTCTGCAGGAGTGGCACTTATTTAGGTCCTACTCTAGTATCCCTGCTAGAACTGTTCTACTTTATACGATACTGCTGTTTCTCTGCAGGAATGGCACTTATTTAGGTCCTACTCCAGTAATTATGCTAGAACTCTTCCACTTTGCAATGTACTCCTGCTTCTCTGCTGAAGTAGTACTTAATTACCTCCTACTCCAGCATCCCTGTTACAACTATTCCAATTTGCACTGTGCTCCTCTTTCTCTACCAGAGTAGTACTTATTTAGGTCCTCCTATAGCATCTCCACTATAACGTTCCAAGTTTACACTGTAACCATGTTTCTTAGCCAGATTAGTTCTTATTTAGCTCTTACTCCAGTACTTCTGCTAGGCCTATTCCAGTTTACACTGTACCCTGTGTCTCTGCCGTTGTAATGCTTATTTAAGATGTACTCTAGTATCTCTGTTAGAACTCCTTCTTTACACTGTACTCCTGTTTTGCTGATATAGTAGTATTTCTTTAGGTCTTATTCCAGTATCCTGGTTACCAGAGTCCCCACATTCAGCCTTCTTTGCGACATCTGCTGTAACAGTTCCATTTACAATGTATTCCAATATCCTTACTGGGACAGTCCCCATTCATACTTTATACCCAAGTATCACTGAAGGCTCTATCTACCTTATATCCTATCTCAGCATACTATCTGGAACAGGCTTCAGCTTCATGTCTCATTATATCCCATGTGGGACTTATGCCCTATCCATACTGACATGTTCATTTTCACTCTACCTCAGTATTCTTGCTGTAATAGTGACAATTTACATTCTACCTCAGTATCCCTGCTTAGACAGCCAGAATTCACACCCTAACATGATGTGCTCACTGGAACAGCCCTGTTTGCACCCGATCTCGGTGGGTCTGCTGTCAAAGCCTGTCTTTTTACCTTGGCAAAGTATGTTTGCTGTGGCAGACCTTATTTACATATTGCTCTTGCATCTTTTCTGGGATGGTCTCCCATTTATACTGCACACAAGCATCTGTACAGAGACCATTCCCAATAACCCCCATCAACAGTACACCAACTAGTACAGGACGTGTTTATGTCCTAGCTGGGACAGTCCCCAATGAGACACTACTGCACTTTCCTTTCAAAGTCAGTCCTGTACATCCTAAAACCACTTCGAATACAAAAAAGACAAACTGAAATAACCACCACTAATCCAGGAAACACCAGCGATAACCACTATGTCCACAGAATAAATGAGTTCAATAATACAAGACCAATACATTGATATTGATCTTATTTTGTATTGGCGCCTTTAAATAGTGCAAAAAAGGGGGTGTGTTCTTTAAGTGTCTGTATATTAAGAGAACTAGTGCAATGGCACGAGTTTTGTTTTTTCTGATGAAGTTGGTGCAGTGTGCCGATGAAAAGCTTCGGTGTTTGGCTTAAATAAATTCTTTTTTTACTTCAGCGTGCCTGCTCCTTTTTGGTCTTGGATTATTGAACCCATTTATTCTGTGGACATAGTGGTTATTGCTGGTGTTTCCTGGATTAGCGGTGGTTATTTCAGTCCTGTACATCCTAATCATCTCTGCAAGCACAATACCATTTGCATCATATCCTAATATCCCCGCAAGGACAGACCCTCTTTATGCCCCAGTGCAGAATCCCTGCATCCATTCTCTGACAATCACAACTGATATGTCATCTATTTTCCCTACTGGGGCAGTCAGTTCTTATATCACACCCTGATATTAGTAAGTCAGTCAATTAGTTAGTTTTTGTTTTATAAAAAGGATAGGTCAGAAAGACAACGCCCATTTTAGTGGAAGCATAGGGAGAAACATTCCAACCAATCCAGTAATACACAATCACTAACAATCTTCTTCTTCGTTTTCTTTCAGCTGCTCCTGTTAGAGGTCATCGCAGCGGATCATCTGTTTCCATTTCTTCCTGTCCTCTGCATCTTGCTGTGTCACACCAACCACCTGCATGTCCTCTCTAACCACATCCATAAACCTTATCTTAGGCTTTTCTCTTTTCTCTTACCTGGCGGCTGCCTCCTTAGCATCCTTTTCCCAATATACCCAGCATCCCTTCTCAGCACATGTCCAAACTAATGCAATCTTGCCTCTCTGGCTTTGTCTTCAAACCATCCAAACTGAGCTAACCGTCTATTATACTCAGTTCTAATCCTGGCCATGCTCTTCACACCCAGTGCAAATCTTAACATCTTTAACTCTGCCATCTCCAGCTCTGACTCCTATCTTTTTGTCAGTGCTACCGTCTCCAACACATATAACATAGCTGGTCTCACTACCATCTTGTAAACCTTCCCTTTCATTCTTACTGGTATGCATCTGGCACAAAACACTCTTGACACTCTTCTCTACCCACTCTACCCTGTCTGCACTCTTTTCTTTACTGCTTCCACAATCGCAATTACTCTGAACTGTTGATCCCAAGCATTTAAACTCATCCACCTTCGTCAACTCTACTCCCTGCATCCTCACCATTCCTCTGTCCTCCCCCTCATTCACACACATATATTCTGTCTTAGTCCTGCTGACCTTCATTCCTCTTCTCTCTAGAGCATATCTCCACCTCTCCAGGGTCTCCTCAACCTGTTCCCTAATCTCACTACAAATCACAATATCATCCACAAACATCATAATCCACAGGGGCTCAAGTCTGATCTCGTCTGTCAACCTATCCTTCACCATTGAAAATAAGAAAGGCCCCAAATTTGATCCATGATGCAATCCCACCTCCACCTTGAACTAATTCATCACTCCTACCGCAGACCTCACGACTGTGACACTGTCCTTGTACATATCCTGTACCACTCTTACATACTTCTCTGACACTCCCAACTTCCTCATACAATACCACGGTTCCTGTCTAGGCACTCTGCCATATGCTTTCTCCAAGTCCACAAAGACACAATGCAACTCCTTCTGACCTTCTCTATACTTCTCCATCAATGCCTTCAGAGCAAACATTGCATCTGTAGTGCTCTTTCACAGCATGAAACCATACAGCTGATCACTAATCATCACCTCCCTTCTTAACCTAGCTTCTACTACTCTTTCCCATAAAGACTGACAAAATATCACCATTCGAAAAACTTGATAAATAGCAAAAAAAGATATCAGCACAACTGTATTAATGGATCTTAACACTATTTTTATAAAATATACTTAACAATAAAATACGCCTGAGAGACATGTGTGTATATTAAAATTGCAATGGATAAATGTTAACGTTGCTTACATTGCGTGTGTGTGTGTGTGTGTGTGTGTGTGTGTGTGTGTGTGTGTGTGTGTGTGTGTGTGTGTGTGTGTGTGTGTGTGTGTGTGTGTGTGTGTGTGTGTGTGTGTGTGTGTGTGTGTGTGTGTGTGTGTGTGTGTGTGTGTGTGTGTGTGTGTGTGTGTGTGTGTGTGTGTGTGTGTGTGTGTGTGTGTGTGAGAGAGAGAGAGAGAGAGACGGCTTTGCACACAAATCACTTACTTAATATAATTTACTCTGGGGTCACACCAGTTTGAGGTAAGGAAGAAAAGCACTTTAAAAAGTATCAGGTTTTAAAACTATGAAACCAACATGTAATGATCACAACATTGTAGGGAACTGATGAGATGCATGGTATCACTGAGGGAGAATTAGTAGCAAACAGTGGAAAGGAGGAGGTGTGACAGTGTGGCAGGAGAGTGTATGTGGTAAATAAATCATGAGCTTAGCTACAGAAATGTAAGGGGATAGGATAAGGAAATATAGTGGGGAGTTGGCTGGGAAAGGTAAATAGATGGTACAGCTGAAGCATTTTGGAAATAAAAGACCTAGACACAGAGAAATGAAAGGGGTTATGAAAGACACAAATAAAGCAGAGTTCAGATCTTGTGATAGGTAACAAGGTACTGTAAACTAAAATTAAATAAGTTAAAATCTGACCACAGTAGCTAAAGCAAAAGGTATGGCTACAAAGCTAAATAAATAAGGAAGAGACATACAGACATCATCATCATCATCCTCAACCCCGTTTCTCCCATTTTGTTCATGGGTTGGGGAGTTGTGTTAACTGTCACCATTTCTCACGAGTCAATGCCATGCTCCTGCCTTCTTCGAAGATCATGCCTGACTGTCGCAGATCTTCTCTCATGCAATCCACTCACCACTTTGCTGGATTTCCTAGTTTTCTCTTACCTTCTTCCTGTCTATACCAAATCTTCTTCACCAGCTTGTCTTCTGCTTTTCTGCACGTGTTGGAAACACAATAATCTGTACTCTTTGATCTCTTCTGCAACTGGAGCTACTTTGGCTTCTGCTCTTATAGCCTCATTTTTTCTTCTGTCCCACAGTGTGCATCCTACCACGCTTCTCAGGCACTTCATTTCCATCACCTCTAGCTCCCTCATCTGCTCTGCCTTTACAGCCTAGGTTTCTGTACCATCCAGTAGTACCGGTCACACCACTGTCTTGTACACCTAACTTTTCAGCTGCTTTAGCATTATTTGTCATTAACCATGCCTGAGACTCTATGCTAGTTGGCTGCAGCCTCTCTGATTCTAGGTTTGTCCAAATTATTCAGACTTCCCTTCTCCTCAACCACTCTTCCCAGATACTTGAAGCTGTTAACCAGTTTCACTATCTTCCATTCTATTTCACTTTTCAACTTCTTGACTTACCCAATTTGCTGGCAAAACCACTGTCTTATCTGCACTCACTTTCTTCCCATGTGCCTTCAAATTTTGCATTCCACTCCCCCTGTCCTTTGCTGAAATTCTTGCTGAGTGTGCTTGTAAAGCCACATAGTCTGCATGCAGTAACTCTGTAGATCTGTCCACTCCAACCTGTTGCTAATGTAATCCATCTCCAGTATAAACAACAGTGGGCTCAGAGCTGAACCCTGATGCACACCAATTTCCTCTGGGAACCCCTCTCTAAGACAAAACACTGTTCCTACTTGAGTCATTGGGTCCTTTTATGTAGCATGCACTAATTCTACCAGTGTTTCTAGGACTTTGAACCACCACAGGACTGTCCAAATCAGCTTTCTTGGGACCTTCTCATATGCTTTCTCCTAGTATAGGAATACCCAACTGGACTCTAGCCTCATCTCCAGCTTCTTCTCAACTATCTATTTCACTGCAAACATTTGGTCAGTTGTGCTGCATTCTGATCTAAATCTGAACAGCTCTGCTCCCATCTTACTTTGTACTAATCTGTGTAGCTGTTTATCAATGACCCTTTTGAGAACTTTCATGCAATGTGATAGGAGTTTGATATCTCTGTACTGCCCACAGTTGTGGGAGTCCCCTTTGTTCTTGTATGCTGGCATGAATATGCTTATTCTCCAGTCATTGGGGATATGCCTTTCTCTCCACACTACCGAGTACCCTCAGGAGCCATTTCTCTCCTACCTCACCCACTAACTTTATCATAGCTCCTGTGACCTCCTCTGAGCCTGCTCCCTTCCCTGATTTCATTTTCCTTAGTGCTGTTCTTACTTCTTCTAGGGTGGCTCTTCTTTTTTTATTTATTTATATATTTTACATTTGTTGACCGGGATAGTCCGACTGGATGCATGTCCATTTTCAGCGGAGGCTCAGGGAGAAAAGCTCCAAACTACATACTACATACATACTACAAGATACTATTTCATATATACATACATATTGGGTTTTACAATTTCCAGACAGAATTACATTCATTACAGGAATCAAAACATGACTCGTCACACAATTTAATATAAAGTTATTAGGTTATTAGGCAACTAACTAGGATATAGTCACTTAAAGGTACTTATGGCAAAAAAGTCCTCATGGCACGCAGTTGAGGGTGAAAAGTTAATCAGGGCATATCCATCATGTTTTAAAGTATAGAATGAGATTTTTCTTGAACTGGGATAAAGAGGGTTCAGATGTTAGGTCATAAGAGAGTGAGTTCCATTTTTGCCTACAGAGTTGGCAAAGAGAGCATCCCCAGCTGCATTGTTGGATTTGAGCATGTGAACTAACATTTTGTTAGAAGACCAGAGCGTCTTGAGGTTCTGGTAGGGGATGATAAGGCTTTTGAGAACAGGTGTGTATTCTGACTGGTTGAGAATCTTATGGGCAGTTACTAGTTGCTTGACTGTAAGTAGATTGGGTAATTCAAGCCACCCAAGCAGATTAAGGTTTAGACAGTGGTGGGTTCTATAAGCTGTACCAGTGGTAAATCTAGCAATGTGATTATAACAGCTAGTGAATTTGTTTAATTCGGTTTTACTCAGGTTTGTGAGTAAGGGGGAGGCATAGAGCAGGTTAGAGAGTAGGTGTGTGCAGGCAATAACAGTCCTAGCTAGGGGAGTAAGGAAGGGGTTAATCTTATATAAGGATCCAAGTTTTTTATTAGCTGTTTTAATCGTATGGTTAACGTACAGTTTAAACTTAAGGTTACTGTCAACTATTACACCTAGGAGCTTAGTTGAGGGATCTGGTGAAATAATGGTACCATTGTTAGATTTTATGATGAAGGTAGGTACGGTGGACCTTTGAGATGGAGAGAAAAGCAGAAGCTTGGTTTTATTGGGATTTAATATGAGTCAACGATTAAGAAGCCAGTTTTCAACTGTGTTAAAAGTTTTTTGAGATAAAGACTGCAGTTCTGTTGGCGATGAGGCTGAGCATATAAGAGTCGAGTCGTCTGCTTATTGAATGCAGGTAACCTCTGAGATGACTCTGTGTAGGTCTTTTATAAATAGAGAGGATATGGGGGGGTCCTAACATAGAGCCCTGGGGCACTTCTAGGGTGGTGGGTAGTAGGGCTGATAAGTTATCCTTCCATAGGACTGCCTGTTGTCTACCACTCCGGTAGGATTGGAACCATTGGATAGCCTGGGGGTGTCTAGATAAATGGTTTCCAGTGTTTCTATAAGTATTTGGTGGTTTACCATGTTAAAGGCCTTGGAGAGGTCTAAGAAGATGGCTGAGGAAAGTTTATTAATGTTACAGTTTTGATTTATAATGTCAGTGAAGGAGAGAAGGGCACTGGTGGTGCTGTGGTGTGGTCTAAACCCATGTTGGGAGTTTGCCAGGAGACTGTTTGTGAGAAGATAGTTCAAGAGTTGTCTGTGTATGCATTTTTCCATAATTTTGACAAGTGGGCAAAGAATAGCTATGGGTCTATAATTAGAGAGCTCAGATGAGCTGCCTCCTTTATGAAGTGGGATAACGTGGGATGTCTTCCAGATGGAGGGGATGGAAGCTTCAGATATAGTTCTATTGATCAGGATGGATATGGGGTAGGCTACAAAATCGGCTGAGTTTTGTAAATACTCTGCTGGGAGGAGGTCAGCTGATAGGGCTGTTGGTTTTAATTTTTTAATTAGTTTTCATATAAATTATGTTGAGACTGCTTGAAAGTTGAAGGTAGTTTGGGCACTAGGTGTAGTAACAATTGGATTAGGGCTGCTAGGGGATAATTGACTAGCTATATGCTGAATAGTTTCTGTAAAGAAACTATTGAAGACATTGGCAACCTCACCTGGGGGGTTTTCGATAGAAGTTGTAGGCTCATTATAGGCTATGTCTGGGGCAGTAGAGCTTCTGTGAGGATTTCTTCATTCAGAAGCTCCTAGAAATACTTCTTCCATCTGCCTTTGATGTCCTGTGGATTAGTGAGCAGGATGTTGCTAGCATCCCTTAGGAAAGGTGTCTGATGACGGGTCTATATTTTATATTCGAATGCTTAAAAGTTTGAATCACTAAAGATCGAACTTTTAAATGTTCAAATATATTAAAAAACAATATTTTAAAAAAAAGTAAAGGGTTTAAGAAGGGGGGCATACCCCCCTGCATCCCCCACACCCCCCGCTACTTAAATATACCAACTCCGAGATCGCACTTCATTGTGCTACAGTGCAGAAATGGAAAATTTCCCATTTCCTATACTGTAGCACAATCTTGGAGTTGGTATATTTAAGTAGCAGGGAGGGATGGGGGTGCAGGGGGCTTTTCCCCCTGCTTACACCCTTTAGTTTTCTTTTTTTTTTTTTTTTAATTTTTTAATATATTCGAACATTTGAAAGTTCAATCACTAAAGTTCGATCTTTAGTGACTCAAACTGTTAAGTGTTCGAATATATAATACAGACCCTCTAATGACTATCTTTTTTATCGTTCTCTCTTTCCCTTGCAACATGATATCGTTTTTTGATGCCAGCTACTGAGTCACTTTTTAGAAGCTGGCAGAGTGCCTCTGATGTCTTGTTCTTTGCTATTGCAACTCATTTCTTAGCTTCGTTGTTAGCCAACCAGTATTCCTTCCTAGCCTGGTCCATCTTTCCTATCTCCCACTTTTTTCCTGCACTCCTTTTTTCTTTTGATGACTTCCTGGACTTCTACATTCTAGCACCGGCTTTCCTTATGTAACTTATTTCCATATCTGCCTCGGCCGCATACCTGTTCTGCAGTCTTACACATGCTGTTTTGAGGTGTTGCCATTCTTCTTCACCTTTACCTATTTCCTCTTCTTCGTGAGGTGCTAGAACCCTGAGTACATGCAGACAAAGACAGAAAACAAAGATAAATTAATTAATTTATCCATTCTTCAGTGTTAGGGTTCATGGGGGCTGGAGCCTATCCCAGCACTCACTGATTGCAAGGCAAAGGATCTAATCTTGAACAGGTCAGCAACGTATCACAGGAAGTTTAAACTCATGTCATACAACACACATACACTTATGGGCAATGCATATGAATGTCAGTTCACCCACAGCGTGTCTTTGAATTGTAGACAGAAACTGGAGCACCCAGCAAAAGCCTGTGCATTCAGAGGGAAGATTTGCAGAGTCTAAACAGAAGGTACCCCAGCTGAGAACCAAACTGGAAAAACTGGAAAACCAAGCATTATGAGGTAGCAGGGCTAACCACTGCACCACTGTGCTGTTCTACAATGGTAAAAGCAAACAAAAAATGAGCAATTGTCAATAAGACAAATGCAAGAAGGTATGAAACAAAACTGATAAGCATATAAACAATAAGTAACATAGAAGAAAAGTACAGAGAGTAAGGAGGGAAACATTATTAAAAATTGTCTGTTGGGATGGTTTTCCATTTACATCCTATGATGGCAATGCAGTCTTGTGTTTGTACTTCAGAACTATTAGAACAAATCCACTGTTGAAGCAAACTGATAACAGGTTCCTCAGCAATGGTATTGGTGTTTGAAAGGAATATCTCTAAAGTGCAATACTATGTCTCAATGAGGGAGGCTTTGCTGCAGTATGGGTGTTAAAATGTCCACAGATTGTGAATGCCATGTCCTATTTGCTTCCCTGTTATCTTTGGTGGTCTATAACAGTGGTGCACTACTGCCACTAGTGGTTTTCCAAGATTAGCCGGGGGGGGTGAAGGGGAAAGGCTGGAGCAGCAGCTACAGGTGTTGTGACGTTAACTTGCATAGAAGCCGCACCTGCTGCTGTGAATGTTACAAGTTGCACCTGGGACTAGTAAAGCTATGCTTGGTATTAACAAAGTTATGCATGTCAATATAAAGAAAGTACTAACAATACCATATCTGGCACAAAAAAAGTCTGTTTATGGTACCAAAGGTTATGAATGGCACTACAAAGGGAAATGTGGCAGTTTATTGATGGTAATATGTAACGCATGCTTTTAGATGAGTAAAGTTTACTGAAAGCCACATTCAACAAACCAGACTTTGCCACTTGGCCTTTGCTACCATGGCTTGCCCACCTGTAGAAATACACTTTGTTTTATGTTCACTAAAATGGTTTTCCAATAAATTTATTTGATTAAATGTGTATCGTGTATATTATCATCGATGAATACATATGAAATACTTAAGAAACTACACATATTACTTAGAAAAGTATGCTGTTTCTTAGAAAGTTACACCTAATACTAGCAAAGCTATACCCTGTACTAAAATCTGTATTTATACTAGCAAAGCTACGCCTAGTATTAAGTGCATACCTGACACTAAAAAAGCTACAGCTGATATTAAATGCTTACTTCTTACTAACAAAGCTACACCTGGTATGAAATGCATACTTGACACTAGCAAAGCTATAGCTGGTACTAAATGCATACTTGATACTAACAAAGATACAGCTGGAACTAAGTGTATACTTGATACTATCAAATCTATGCATCTTAATAGATCATTAGTACTAGCAAATTTATTGTTGGTACTGGAAAAGCTACATCTGATAGTAATGGAGCTATGCCTCATATTAACAGCTCTATGCTTAGTACTAAAAATGTACCCTGGTACAAGCAAAACTTTGCCTGGTACTAGTAAAGATACACCAGGTGTTAGCAAAGCTGTATGTAGAAGCAGCAGACTAGATTTTAACACATTTGCAGTAAATGTTACTGTGAAGAAAAATGCAGCTGATGGACAGATCCCTGGTGAAACCATAGCATGTCTTACCCTTTAACTAAAAGGCTAACTAGACAGCATTGTACCTTATATTCTAACAGGCAGAGCTTATACCTCTATCTATAATCCAGCAGGACAGGGTGATTTATAGAGCTTGGCACCTGCACTCCATAACACCCCTACCATACCTACTGCAGAGGGCATTATGTCTGTTCACAGGAAAGTTTCCAAGTGATACAGAACAGCAGCATCCCATCCTGTGTTACCCCTAATCCTGTTACTGCTGAAGGAATAGTAGAGGAATAGACAACAGGTGCACACACACGCAGGGGAAGACAGCGCACCACTCCTCCCCAGAGCCAATATCTGTAGGAGGACATCACAGCATTCCCCATGGGACTCATATCCATGTTACATTTCTTGCTAAATAAAGCCAGACAACAAACACTCATGACTAAGTAAAATGTCTTTTATTTAATTAAGAAGCATCAAAACAAAGATCGGTTTCACTCATTACCAATCAGCTTCATCAGTTTAGAACAATTAGCAAAACCAGTCTTGGTTCAAAGGCTTCTTGATTAAATAATAAACTGTTTACCTGTTCATGAATGTTTGTTGCTTGACTTTGTGGACGTTCTTTTACTAAGCACTGTCAGCAGTAGTGTCAACAGTGTGCAGTTTTTTGTTGGTTGCATTTCTTGTTAAACCCATGAGGCCTGCAAGATTAACAGTGTGGTCATTCTTAATACACCTGTGCTACTAGGATGACTTTATTGTTCATGCTAGTACTGTCAAATCTTCACTCAGATCCCTGAATCTGTTAATATGCCACAAGATTATGCATCAGGCTGACCATATTCAATGTACCCTCCAAGTTCTTTGTATATCTCCCTACATCCCACCACTTTTGCTGACCTACTGACCTGTATATCTCTCCAGAATTCAGTCTGAACTCATTATAAAAATTTGTGTTCTTCTTCAAGGTTTCCAAATCTTCCTTAAAACTATATCTGATCAACATGCATTTCTTTTTGGGCCATGACCTGACCACCATCTGTTGTTTTAATTTGTCATTCATACTGTCATTGCTTCAACATGTAAAATAAATGGCACATTCATTCCTGTTACAACAGCAATTGGGAAAAATAGCAGTTGATTAAAAAAAATGTTTCCTTCTTACCAAAGAGGATGACGTACTGCCATATGAAGCAAAAATGTCATTGTCAGTGCTGTCCAAAATATGAGAGTTTCTGGAATTATCTGGTGCCCTGTGTTGCTGTTCCCATTTTCTGCAAAACAAGGTAATATCCTGAGTTACATAAACACTTATCCTGACTTCATTTCATGAACACTGAGCAGACACTATGGATGCTTATTAGAAGCAAACTCATATGGGGGAACATGAACATATGTTGAATTATAGGTTCATATGAACAGTCTTTAGAGAGAGACCATCACCAAAGTTCAAGGTGTAAATGTTCATATGTACTGTCTTTACTGGCAAGCCATCTCCAAAATTCAAAGTGTACAGCTAAGGTTCCAATACAAGTCTCGTTTATTCCATCCAGAGCAATTTCAAAAGCTATCAAATATATTCTATACGACTTGCCATTGCACAGAGCAAATATATCCATATGTTCTACTACAATTCACATGCACACATTCTCAATATGTGAGGTTGCTGAAAATAACCCAAACATTAAATTGTACTCTTGATTTTTATATACATACACAACATTGTTTAATGTGACCCCCCCCCCCCCGGTTTCTGATTTTGCTTAGAATTGCTCTGAACCCGTTTTCTGATTGTGCCTAGAATAAGTCACTAATGGAGTGTTATGCACAGACACAAAACTCCTCAAACCCAATAACCATAATGAGCTCTCAGTATTAATGTGACACTTGGGCCATTAGTACCTGGCTTAAATATGATAAACATGTGATTTATGGCCAGATTTCCAATCACTTGAGTTTTCAAAATCACTGAAAAACTTGTGCACACAGTCCCAGCACACAAATCAACAACATTCACAAATATTATTGTTTGCCTTTCTTGGATTAGTTTTGATAGTAGACACACTGCTGTTTCCACAGTCATTAAAGTTGCTACCTTCAGTCACTCACAAATGCTGGTTTTGTCCTTTTTTTCTAGACTTGAGTACTTGTGAGAAGTCATTCCGTTGTCCACAGTTCCAGCACTCAGGATTAAGAACTAGGTGTGACTTTTTACTATGCAGATAACCACCCATGAACAAAGCAGCACTTGCTTACAGTAAAGCTGTTTGAATCTGAATGCATCATCAGTCATCTGCATTACTGAAGCCCTCTTTGATGCCATGTTGGTAGATTTTTTTTCATTTGATAGTACTGTTTTGTTTATTGTTATCAGACTTTAGCTTCATTTTAATCTTAGAGAAATCCAATCTGGGTGACCCTTGTAAGTTTGAGGACATTAATTATTCTCCTTAGAACTGCAAAAATGTAAGTGCAATAAAGGGGAGATAGACACTATGTCCTCTCTGAGGAACATCAATTTAAGAATATAAGTAGGAGGAATGTGGGGATGATTTTATTTCTGTCAGCAATGTTTTGAAATTATGGGCTGTCAAACTGTGATTTAATTAAGGTATTTATATATGATGTTATTATTTCTTCAAATATGTTGTTATTGAAGTAGACAGAAGTGTGTGTGCACTTAATACTTATGTTTTTAGTTGTAAATACTTTTTTTCATTAGTAAATTCATTAGTCATGTGACTTTCTCTTAGTTATTTATATAGATTTTGTGCAATAGGTATTTGTTCTGTTGAAGTTCTTGGATAATCCCTTTTGGACAAAAGCACTGAGCCCTATTTTTAATAAACTTTTTAAGTGAACTTTCAGTGGATTTGCTATTATTTGTAGTGAGTGTTGGCAGACATGTCCTTGCAGTGCAGTTTAGTTGGTATTTCTGATTTACTTTACATGTTGTGAGTTACATTTTTTCTTGGTCGTGTGTTCAGAGTTTTTGCCCCTACAATGATTTCTCAGGAAGTATTTTCTCCTCCATAAGATGCCAGTGGGGGTGATTGACATCCCCTGATCTCACTTTGATTACAGGAGAGTTGACCCAAATTGAGCCGTTTGTTTACAAACTTTACAGCTAACAATTCCTCCATTATAGTACCACTGTTTTACAATAAGGTGGTTTAAATATTGCAGTGGATAATGTGTTCTGAAAATAACAATTCATCTCATAATGCTATATAAAGAACTATAGTATGCAAAGATATTGAAGGTACCGCTAAATATTCTGATGTTTACAGTGATATGAATGCCATTGGCACCAATTCTAACTTATTGAAAAGCACTAATAATGTAGTGAGCATTTTGGTGCTTGAAAACTGGTTTTCTAAATGTTTTTCTTTTTCTATTGTTAAATATAGTAGCTGAAATTACTGTCTATTGATACAGATTGAAGTTTGTGAACATGAGCTTTTAAAAACATCACCGTCTTCAGCTTGATAATAGGTTTTTCTGACTGAATGTTTAAAATGGAAATACATACCAAGGAGCGTATGTGGTTCTAATTCACCAGTGGCACAAAAGCTAGAGCAGACATTTATAATGAATTAATATGTATGATCAGCATGTTTATTAGAGAAAATGAGAAACAAATGGAAATATTGATGGATGAAATCAGCATTAATAATATTAACATGATTTATTTGATACACATAAAAATGTTTATGAGAATTATTTAGTCAAGTCGATAAACAATGTTCTGTGGTAGGACTAGCCACCACTCAGTAGACACCTTGGCTCTAGATGATTGTCACCATTGAAGTGACACGCTGACCCCATGTGCAAAAACACGAAAAAGGGCTTCTGAATGAATGGATAAACAATGTTGCCAAATTAGTGTCAAAGTAGAAAATGTTTTACTACTTATTTATCTTTGTTGACCAGGAAAGAATGACTCGGATAAAATCCTTTTTCAGCAGTAGCACATAGAGAAAAGTTCCACATTTAATACAAAAACAGTACAAAAATAGGTCATGTTAAAGGTTGGAAAAGTTTTGAAATGATTTATTGTGGTCTTTTAACAGGGGTGTGTAAACTTTTTATATCCACTGTAGCAATATTAGTGACAAAAGGAATTTTGTGTCAAAATTTGATCTGCAATCTAAAGAAGGTGAAATTCCATCAATTAATGACCATTTAGAATCCCTGCCTTTACTCAGGTCAGACAGATTTGTGAACAGCTCCAATGCCTGAGGAGAAAATGAAAAATATCCCCACAGGGGCTGAGTTTACAATGACCAGAAGACTCAAATGTGCAAAAACATCGAGGAGGAGAGCTAAGGGGCAGAAGCAGAGGGAGCAGTCAAAAAAGTGTAAAGAATGAAAAACAAATTGTAACCAGTAAGAATGGCATATTGTAAAGCCATGATGGCTTTAATATTTTTAATTATGGTCGCTTCACTATTATAGTGAATCCTTTTTAACTTTTTGAAAAGGGATTTATCTTTATTCCAGTAAAGAAACTTGCTATTGCAGGTTGCCTACTTGAGGTAAGGCTTTCATTAGGAAATTGAATCTTGCATGTTGTTTCAAGGAAAAGTGGGATGATTATAATATATCAAATTATATTTATAGAGAAAAAAGGTACTTTTTGCCCACCTATGAATTCTGTTATACACATTTTTAAAAACAGTATGTGAGAAAGGTATACATAAAATGTATGAAGTGAAACCTCATTACACTTAGAACATTTTGACTAAAGAGGAAAGAATATCATTGAAAGATTTCCCACTATTCTGGTCATGAAGGCAGATAACAGGGTAGTCATGGTGATAACAGATGCCATTGATTATACAGTGTTTGTTACAAGATACTAATTAATATATTCAGATTTCTCATAATGAAGCTAATTTAGTTCACAGAAATATGATTTATTTCTATGTGACTGTTTTACACTGAGTATCATAACTCCTATGTTACATTATTTTTTTTGTAGA
Organism: Protopterus annectens; assembly: GCF_019279795.1. Taxonomy (NCBI): domain Eukaryota; kingdom Metazoa; phylum Chordata; order Ceratodontiformes; family Protopteridae; genus Protopterus; species Protopterus annectens. The sequence continues at coordinate 1,756,363,697 of NC_056744.1, read as the reverse complement.
AGTCCAGTCCCTTAACTCTGATGATATCTGGCATCCCAAAAATCCATAAGAAAAACAACATCTTCCATTAAGACTCATAGTAGCTGTCCAGGGATCAAAAACTTATATCTTAGCAACTTATATTGATAGGTCTCAAGTCTTTTTATGGTAATTATCTGTGTTTTAGGACTCCTGTAACTGCCCAGGCAAAACAAGAGAAGAGTTTTGGGATCATAGTAGTTTTCTGTCAACACAAGATGCTAGGATGACATCTGACCTTACAGAAATTATTTTACACAATGTTATTTATTTTGATGGTGAATTTTATAAACAACTTAAAGTGGTGGCAATGGGGCAGCACTTACCCCCACCTATGCAAATCTTGTCATGTGGACCTCGGAACAGAAATACATTTTTAATTCCAAGTTTGTAACAAGTTGCAAATTATATTCAGGATACCTAGATGATATATGTATTATATGAAATGATAAACAGGCTATATACTAAGGGAGTTTATTGAGTACTGAGTATGTCTATAACACCTATAAATCCAAACATTCACCAACAAAAAACACCAGTACCAAAAAAGATATATAAAAATAGGCAATCCAAAAACAGCAGAGGAAACTACACTTTAATAAAATAAAATAACACAGAATTTAAAAATGAGTGATTTTGTCTCTACCATGGAGACTTCATCTTTGTATTCTGTGTTATTTTATTTTATTGTGTTACTTCCTCTGCTGTCATTGGATTGCCTATTTTACTTACATATCTTTTTCGGTACTGGTATATTTGTAACACCACCATTTTTGTTTTATTTAAATCACAAGGTTTTGCTTCCAACATCTTCAGAAAACCTACACTTGCAAATGCCTACCTTCATTATAATAGCAGTCATCCTACAGCATACAAGAAAAGCCTAGGTAAAGGACCATTAGGATAGTAAAAATTCTATCAGATTATATGAGAAAAGCCTAGGTAAAGGACTGTTGGGATAGTATGAATGGTATCAGATAATACCAGAAAAGCCTAGGTAAAGGGCTGATAGGATAGTACAAATGGTATCAGATAGTACCAGAAAAGCTTAGGTAAAGGGCAGTTAGGATAGTATGAATGGTATCAGATAATACCAGAAAAGCCTAGGTAAAGGGCCATTATGATAGTATGAATGGTATCAGATAAGATAGTCTTTCTTAAAGAAAAAGATAAGTAATAACTATATTTTTACAAAAAGACTATCCAAAAGAATGTCTGTATAATATTAGAGATAAGGTTACAAACAAATGGAGTTTTAAGTATACCCTTTTATTAGGGAAAGGTCTGATGAGAATTAAGAATGTTCCAGTGTCAAAGAGTTTTGAAAAAGCTATGATACTTTGAAATAATGCTGACTTAGCAAGTGTTAAAGAAATTAATAAAAACTGGAATTATTTTAAAGCTAATGAGAAATTGATGTAGGAAAGCTGACAGCACCAATGCATGATTGATCTCACCATGTATACACAAGAAGAAAAGGACCATACAGCTGTAATGTCAGTTAACTCAGACATGGACATGTTTATGCAAAGAAATGACAGTGGCACTAACAGGAAAGAGGTTCCTCACCTAAGATGTAATAGATAGGCAAGTGCTATATGTTTATGTAAATGATACACTGCAATCTAATAAACATGCATTAGTGACCAGTGCCAAGACTGATCAGATGACATATCAGGAGTCCAGTTTTGTCAGTGCCAATTTGCAAACATGTCTGACATACTAATTCTGGACATGCTCACATACATTCACAAGAGAAAGTAACAGAACAGCAATTAAACAGTGGCAAAACATCAGAAATTGTTTGAAATGAGGACCAATCATACCACCTGATGATCACCCTGGATTCCATGTTAATGGAATCACTCATCTGCCAGTAGGCCATACATTGTGACAGAAACAATGATATTAAACACATATCTAGAGGCTGACATGCAATACAGAGCATAATGATTTTGTGAATAGGTAATGCATATGAGCAATGAATGGCATACAAATCATTTGCATCATGTCCTTTCAGAACACATTCCCTAACAGATATCAGAGATATGCATTTAAGCCAAAATTTGAATGTTATGACTGTCATTTCCCTACATCAGTGAGGGAACTTCCAACCCTGTTTTAAGTGTCTTCTCCCTGACACACATTTAGTAGGTGTATAGCAAAGAGGAAAATGTGAAAGGTCTTTTTCCTGCAGTCAGGGTAATCAAAGACACCTGCATGCCATTAACAGTTTTAATGATGGTCTTTGCATTGCTAAGGTATGTGCATGCAATTTTGTAGGTCCTTCCACCATGTTTCCATTCCCTACCCTTAATGCAGTTTTTGGTATTCAGGAATGCTAATGATTTGATACCTAATTTGCATAATCACAGTTCTTACAGTGGTGACTCTGCACTGTACATATAAATGTAACAGAAGAAAACAAGGCACAGAACCATGACTGGAAGCATAAAATGTTAAAAGTTTAATGAGGTAAGCGCTTTCACACCAAATACGAGTGCTTCTTCAGACCATATAAAAAACTACATCAGCAAACACTTTTAATATATTCACTGTAGTTCAAAGCAGCCAATAAACATCAGAGAATGGTAACAATTTAACTACAACGTGTATCATTTAAAGAGACATTGTGCTTTCAGTGCAAGTTTAACAGAGACCCTGTCATTTAGACCTGGGTATTTATCAGCTTTCCATAAAATAATCCAATGCAATTCTCTGCTTTCAGTAAAATTTTTCACATCACTTCCACGTATACTTTCAGAAATAATTTCAACAACTTGAAATCTAAAGCCATGTTCATTTTCATTCTGCATGCAGTGTCTGGCTAGTGCAGTTTTAGTGTCACCATTCCTAATACAATACATATGCTCCCTGACTCATTCCATCAGTGACCTGTTAGTTTTTCCTACAGAGAAACAGTGGCAAGCTGTGCATGTCACCAGATAAGTCAAATTTCTGATTTGACAGTTAGCTTTAACTTCAAATTTATACTCAAGCTAGATGACTGGATCAATAAAACATGCTTTTGTATTAATAAATGTACAGAAATTGCATGTAAGGCATTGTTTAGTACCTGCCCAACCACCACCTAGTCTCCTATCTTTTTCTTTTGCATTCATATAGCAAAGCTGCCTTTTAAGAGATTTCTTGTTCTTAAAAGCAAATTTGGTCTGTGACCAACATCTTTTGAAATATCATTGTCTAAGCTCAATATAGGCTAATTCTACTTAATAATGTTCATTATGCCAGTCATATCACTAGTATAAAATAAAGACTTAGGCACACTATTACTATTACTAATGGCCTGGGGAGACTTGGCTTCAAAGACTTGGTTTGAATAAATATGGCTTTGCCTAATTTACCCTTTGTGTAGCTCCCATACTAATGTTCCTTTCAACCTCACATGCTTTATAGCCCCTTTCATGAAATTCTTTTCTAAGCATCTGGACATCTTGCCTGAAAATTTCATCACAATTATTCAGTCTTGATACTCTCTTTGTTTGACCCTTGATAACATTCTAAAATATATGGCCGGGGTGCATACTGTCCCTGCGCAAAATGGCATTCCTCCTACAAGATTTTTCTATATAATTTAGTTTGGAGGCTCCTGGTTGTGTTAGTGCTGACTAGCACATTCAGGAAATCTATCTCACTAGTAGAGAACTTGTATGTGAATTTTAGAAAAGAGGTAGTGGACTCCAAATAGCTGACGAACAGCATAATCTGTTCTTTAGTCCCCCCCCCCCACACACACACACACACACAAAAACAAGTCATCTACAAATCTCCTTTAGAAGCTCAAAAGTGGGGAATATTCATCTAAATTTAACAGGGAGTTGTTCTCCCACTCAGCCATAACTATGTTGGTGTAGCTATTGGCACAGGGTGTGCCCATAGCTATGCCAACCTTCTGTAGAAACAGATGTCCTTCAAAAAGAAATACATTCTTTTCTAATACAATTTCCAGGAACATGCAAATAATATCAGTTTTACTCGGGGTATACTCTGTGTTTAACAAGGAATTCATGTACCACAGAAATTCCCAAAGAATGAGGGATGGCAGTAAATGACACAGCATCCATTGTTACTAACAAAAATCCATTTCTCAACTTCCCATTTACACTATATTTGTATAGGTCTTCGAGAAACTGTTTGCTGTCTCTCAGGACCTGTTCCTGTCTCTCCAATAGAGGTCTCATGTTCTTTTCAATAAAAATAGAAAAGGGCTCTGTGAGCCAGCCACTTCCTGAGACAATAGGTCTAAATGGTGGTTGTAATGCATTCTTATGTATTTTTGGGAGTCCATGGAAAACTGAAATCAGTGGGAACTCAACAGATAAATAGGTGTATAATTCCTTAGTAATAATATGACTGCAATAACAGTCAAGCAAAGCAGCATCAACCTCAGCTTTCATAGTGTCTATCACATCAGAATTAAGTCTGGCATAAACACTTTCATCTAACAATGTAGAAAAAATAGTATTAAAATAATATTCATAATCATTTACAACAATGGTACTGCCTTTATCAGCATTTTTTATCATTACATCACCATCTTGTTATAAAGACAATTGCGCTTCTTTCTCGGAGACATTCAGATTACAAAGCTTTCTTCTAAGCATGCCACTATTGATAGCTTGCAACAAGTCATGTTTACATTTTTTACAAAATGTGTCCAATACCAGATGTAAATTTGGCTGAAAAGTGTTTGGTTTCTTAAAACTAGAAGCCACTTCATCATTTTTAGAATATAACATTTTTAACATTACATTGCATGCAAACCTTTTAATGTCAATAACTGTCTCTGTAAACTGATAACCTTGTGCTCGAATAAAATTTAAACCACGACTTAAAAGTGACATCTGAGCAGCTGTTAAAACATTTCTTAGAAATATTGTGTATTAACGATTGGTTTTCTCTTGCCACATTTTCTTTATCATTCGCTGGTCTTCCTCTTGCCAATGCCTCTTCCTCCCTCTACTGTGTGAGAGATACTGGCGTATAGGCTCCTTCTGCTTGATGGGCAGTGGTAGTGGCAAAGGGCTGGTAGCTGTTTTCTGGGCTGTTGCCTTTTTCTTCACATCTGATGGTTTGCTGACACCAGGAGTTACTAAAGGGCCCCCAACAATAGAGTGAGAAGTGGATGATGCGCCTATGGTTGCAACAGTGTTAGCAGCACAGGTAGTTTCAACACTAGTAACACTGTTCTCAGGAGTTATGTTATTGGCCAAGTTACTGTTCAACATACTGTTTCTAGGCCAGGTAAATACATTACATTCCCTTGTCTGAAATCAACAGTGTCTCTATTCAACTTCTTTTGCTTTTGTACTTTTAATCGCTGTTCATATCAAATAATATTATCCATCACACCATCCATCTTGGACAAATATTCATCACCAAACATATCAGTTAGTTCAAAGTATTTAGCATTAACAGCTTCACTCAGTTCTAACTCAATAGGTTTAAAAAAGTCCAGTAGCAAGCGAATATAATTAAAGCTGCATTCTAAATTCAGTTGCTGCCACTTACACAAGAGTTCAGCATAGGTTTCAACATATGTGGGAATATTTAAAACACGCAGCCCATGAGGAATAACTTTATGAAACAAACAAGCTTCCAAATGTAAGCGTTGCCACTGAAGGCATTGTTTATATTTATCATTTTCAAGTTTTGTTATCGCTGAAAATAGATGTACTTCATTAACATTCAAAGTAACAGTTCCATTCACCAGCTCAATGCTGACTTTTGCTAGCAGAGGATTGGTTTCTGTGGTCAGCAATCTGGTAAAATGATTACTGGTTGTATTAAATCCATTGCACTGCTGCTCTGTATCCAAACTCTCAGCCATGCTCCCAAGGGAGAAAAATATCTGCCAGAAACAAAGAAGAAAATCCCCAAGGAATGCACTGTGCCTGCAAGCCAACAACAAATATAACTGAAGAAAACAAGGCACAGAAACATGACTGGAAGCATAAAATGTTATAAGTTTAATGAGGTAAGTGCTTTCACACCAAATACTAGTGCTTCTTTACACCATATAAAAAACTACATCAGCAAACACTTTTAATATAGTCCCTCTAGTTGAAAGCAGCCAATAAACCAGAGAAGGGTAAAAACTTACCTACAACTTCTATCATTTAAAGAAACATCATGCTTTCAGAGCAGGTTTAATAGAAACCCTGTCATGTAGACCTGGGTATTTATCAGCTTGCCATAAAAGAATCCAATGCAATTCTCTGCTTTCAGTGAAAATGTTCATATCACCTCCTTGTATATTTTCAGAAATAATTTCAACAACTTGAAATCTAAAGCCATGCTCATTTTCATTCTGCATGCAGTATCTGGCTAGTCCATTTTTGGTGTTACCATTCCTGATACAATACATATGCTCACTGACTTATTCCATCAGTGACCTGTTAATTTTTCCTGAATAGAAACAGTAGCAAACTGTGCATGTCACCAGATAAATCAAATTCCTAGTTCGACAGCTTTAATTTCAAATTTATACACAAACTGGGTGACTGGATGAATAAAGCATGCTTCTTTTTCTTTCATCTTTTCACATTGGGGTCACCACAGCGGATCATCTCTTTCCATTTCTTCCTGTCCTCTGCATCTTGCTCTGTCACACCAACCACCTGCATGTCCTCTCTCACCACATCCATAAACCTTATCTTAGGCCTTCCTCTTTTCCTCTTACATGGCAGCTCCATCCTTAGCATCCTTTTCCCAATATACCCAGCATCCCTCCTTAGCACATGTTCAAACCAATGCAATCTCGCCTCTCTGGCTTTGTCTCCAAACTGTCCAGCCTGGGCCGACCCTCTAATATACTTATTCCTAATCCTGTCTGCCCTCGTCACATCCAGTGCAAATCTTAACATCTTTGACTCTGCCGCATCCAGCTCTGACTCCTACCTTTTTGTCAATATAAAACATGCTGATGTATTAATAAATGTACAGAAACTGCATGTAAGGCATTGTTTAGTACCTACCCAACTGCCACTTAGTCTCTTATCTTTTTCTTTTGCATGGCTGGGGTGCATACTGTCCCTGTGCAAAATGGCATTTCTCCAAGATTTTCTATATAATTTAGTCTGGAGGCTCCTGGTTGTGTCATTGCTGACTAGCACATCCAGGAAATCTATCTCACTAGAAGATAACTTGTGTTTGAATTTTGGAAAAGAGGCAGTGGATTCCAAATAGCTGATGAACAGCATAAGCTGTTCTTCAGTCCCCCCCCCCCACACACACACAAAAACAAGTCATCTACAAATCTCCTGTAGAAGCTCACAAGTGGGGCATATTCATCCAAATTTAACAGGGAGTAGTTCTCCCACTCAGCCATAACTATGTTGGCATAGCTACTGGCACAGGGTGTGCCCATAGCTACGCCAACCTTCTGTAGAAACCAATTTCCTTCAAAAAGAAATACATTCTTTTCTAACACAATTTCCAGAAACATGCAAATAAGACCAATTTGGCACAGACAGTAAGTATCTTAGCACAGGTGCCTAAGTTGTGCAGCAGTGCACCTCCTGATGTGTGTACACACTGAAACCTTGGGTTAAGTAAACCAAACACACATTCTATGATATTCCTTATTTGAGTGTGGGCCTTTCTGTATCCTTGGTCAGTTGGGTTGTGTGGGTTTCTCATGGTTGTCATGAACCAGGGCCCCAGTGCATAACCTGCATCACCCACTAGATGCCCTTAAGAAATGTCACCCCTAGCAAACCTGGTATACAGCTCACAGGTGTGTCATATGTGTGTCATGGAAACTGCCTGAGTTACCTGCACAGACACTGTAGATGATACTTTGGATATTCCAGACAACCTGAAAGTGGAAGCCTTTTTTGTTGATGTACCTCATTCCCTATTCCCTGGGTGTGTCTTTTATTTCTATGTGTGTGCAATCTATGGCCCTAAAAACTTCAGGGAAGTGTGCTATCGCATAAAATTCCTGTATAGTTCATGCTGTTTGCTGTAGGGTTCTTGGGAAACAGATATGCTCCCTTGCATGCAGTAGCATTGCATTTAAAAACTGATGTAATATTCTAGAGGCTGACCTGTGACACCTCTAATATATCCCCTGTGGGTATCTGGAAATGACCAGTAGCTAGTATATGTAATGCTAAACACCCCTTTGTTTCTACTGGGATGGGTTTCCACATTTTTCCCTGGGGTCTGAGGTGGGGGCGGTAGATGTTGCATATTTCTTCCAGTGTTTCCCTGTCCACCCTGCATCTGTCAACAATTTTTGTTTCATGCATGCCCTGATACATCAGATGGGGTCTAAACACCCTTCTTCCTGTACAAGGTCTGGCGGCAGCAGCGTGAGTTCAAGCCTGTTGCACGTACAACATAATAGCAGCAACAGCCCCTAACATGTTATTTTTTCTAAGTGTAATTGTGCCTGTATTCCAAAAGGTTTTTGTGTACATGGCAAATGCTCACACCAAGTGTACACAATTGTTTTACAGCTTCCTGAATAGCTCTGGCATATTGGATTGGTTAAGTAGCATGTACTTCGGCTCTTTATACTTCAATAAGCATATTCTGCTGTCGTGTAGATGCTTAAAGAATACCCAGTCTTTTGCTATCATGTTGGTGGTGCTGCGTGATGCCAACATGATCGCTGCACTTCACATAGCTGTTAATGAATCCTACCCTATATCTTTTTTGTTGTAACATATCATGGGTGCAGTGCCACAATTTCAATTGGTTAAAGTTGTGGAGTCAGATTCAGAGGTGTACTGCCCTTGAAGCTGTAAGGTACGAGTTGCAGTCTTAGGTGTGTTCTGTAGCCGAGTACCATCTCTTGCAATTATATTTCAGTGTTACAGAGACATAGCCTTTCAAAGACTTGACCCTGTGGCTTTAGTTCATGTGTCTTTACTGTAAGGCTGACACTTTTCATCATATTTTTATTGTGGATTCTAAGGTGAGCCTCTGTTCAGTATGCCGAGTAAAATAATCACCTACAGCACTTTACGGAGTTGCCCTTATATTACAAGCAAAAATCCAAATTATTTCAACTAAATATCGAAGTTTTTTGTCACGGGACTTAACCACCCCCCCCCCAAAAAAAAGCCCGGGATTTAACTTTAATTTGCAGTAAAATGTATTAGAAGAAGAAAAGCTGTGTATGTGCCTTTACAGATAAAAAAAACTGGCTAAATGGATTTTGTATGTCATCATGAGAATTCTGCTATAATAATTTGTATGCTTACAATGAAATGGTCTTTTATTAGTAGATACCACCAGTAGTGTTATGTAACCATTTGGATGTTCTGGCTTTGTCATTTGTTTCAACATATATATGTTTACCGTCACAATCTTATAGTCTACAGTCTTCAAAACCATAATTCTGAGATCATACTATCGAAAGATCAAAATGCTGAAGATCACATTCTTTAGAAATCTCAAATATCAAATCCCCGTACCGATGTAAACCCAGGAATGAGTGCTAACTTGGGTTCTGCAGGGGTGTAGGCCCTGGAATGTGTGCTAATGTGGGACCTGCAGAGGTGCAAGTCTAGAAGTTCGATATTGTGGTCTTCAATGTTTTGGTCTTTTGATATTATGATCTCAGGATTATGATTTTCAATACCGTGATTTTCAGTATTGTGATAGTAAACTGTATATGTGTGTGTGTGTATTCATATATCTATCTATCTATATATATATATATATATATATATATATATATATATATATCTATGCACACACACATATAAAAAGAGCGATCTTTTTAAGATCAAATCTAAAAAGATGGAAACACAAAAAGATTAAAAAAACAATATTTTTGTGAGGGACAACCCCCCCAAGCACCCCTATACCCCCTGATAAATATATATATATATATATATATATATATATATATATATATATATATATATATATAAATATAAATATAGATAGATGTAGATATATATATGCATCAACAAAGAGATCACACAACAGCAGGGTAAAGACAAAGTCCCAGACCCTGCTGTTCCACAATCTTCCACTCAAAGCAGCTGAAAGGCTGGAAAACGAGCCTGTTAGAGTATTCACTCTTATGAACATTCACTCTTACAGACTACAACCAGTAAATGTGTGTGTGTGTGTGTGTGTGTGTGTGTGTGTGTGTGTGTGTGTGTGTGTGTGTGTGTGTGTGTGTGTGTGTGTGTGTGTGCGTGTGTGTGTGTTTTACTGTGTGAGAGAGCAGGTGTATGTATGGAATTTAAACTGTTCGTTGTTTTATGAAAGAGAAGGTCTGTGTGTGTGTGTGTGTGTGTGTGTGTGTGTGTGTGTGTGTGTGTGTGTGTGTGTGTGTGTGTGTATATGTATGGCATATTTTCAAACTGACAAATTCCATATGCATCAGAATCACAATACTGGTATGTTTTATGACACTATAACCAAAGATAATGCTCTTTTCTAAGGAAAAGCAATATTTTATTTCATTTTGTATGTTATAGCAAAATATACATATTTTATATTCTCTTCAGAGACATGCCCATATTTGAGATTCTATTACCTACTTTTTATAAAAGCTATTAGTCTGAGTAAAATAAAATGAAAGTGGGATTATCAAGGTATATTTTCTGGAAAATGTTAAAAATATCTTGAACAAGTAGAGAGAGATTCTCATTTTAGCCAGAATAGCCTTTGTAAATCTACAAAACAGCTGAAAACAAAGATATAACTTTTAAATTCTCTTCAGACTAAAATAAATAAAAGTTATAAAACATGTAAAACTGCTCTGTTGGGATGATTTCAGCACCAAAAATTTTTATAGTGTGCAAGGTAACAGACTGATGTTACTGGCATCTAGTATTTCAGCATTTTTTTCAAATTCCTTTTAATAATGAGCAAACATAAGATGGTCATTCAAACATTTCCTTATTTAAACAATATTAATACATACACTGATAAATGTTTCCATGATCACATACATTACCACCCAGATTAATTTCAAACTAATAAGTTCCAAAATTCAATTGATCCTATATGTGTAATAAAATCTTGCCAAACAATTCCCCTCCCTTTATGCAGTAAACATAAAATGATCAACTTCCCACATCAAATAAGAAAAATAATTCAGACTATAATTCCTTAAGATTCCAAGAGCAGAATAAGTTATTTTGTACACTTATTTCATTGAATTGCACTTTTTTAACTCTTACAATTGTGCTATACAGCTAATCTACTACATTATGCACTGCTATAAACCTTTTTTTTACTGTTTCACTGCATTTATATACTATTTTATACTGTTTTAACTGTATTTTTCATTGCTGGATACTGTTTCACTACTGTAATTGCATTTGCACTGAATTACTTAACTGTAATCTGCTTTTTCATACTGAGTTGTATTTTCTATTTGTGAGTGCTCTATCTGTGTTTTTGTGCTTTTGATGAGGTTTCTGTGTTCTAGACAGGTATCATAATTTGTTTGCAGTTAAAAGCATTCTCTAGTCTAGAGTTTCCTTGCTCCTTTATCAGTTTAAAACTTTCATTTAGTGGCTACAGCTAGTAGCTGTAATAGTGTGCATTACTGTAACTGCATTTTTACTGAATTACTAAACTGTAGACTACTTTTTCATACTGAGACTTGTATTTTCTGTTTGTGAGTGCTCTTTCTGTGCATTTATTGTGGGGTTTCTGTGCTCTACTCGGGTAATCTTGATAGAGGCCTGCTAGCTTTGTTTGTTGAGTTTCCTGTGTTTCTGGCAGCAATTTTCTGCTGACAGTGTGTTGTCTTCATTATTATTAAGAGTAACAGGGTTTTCTGACCTTCTCTAGCATGAGTGATTGGTATAACAGCAGGGGCTAGTAGGACTGAGTAGTAATTTGAGCCTCTAGATTCCTCCTTCCTTTCTGCTATATAAACCCTGTGTGTGTAAGGGGCTGTACTTGTATTTACCATGCTGTGGAATTGGTGATTCATCACTGAGACTAAGCAGAAATTCCTTAAGATTCCAAGAGCAGAATAAGTTATTTTTTGCATTTATTTCATTGAATTGCACTTCTTTAACTCTTATAATTGTGCTATACAGCTAATCTACTACATTTTACACTGGTAAAGCTGTTTTGCACTATTTCACTGCATTTATGCACTGTTTTATACTGTTTTATCTGCATTTTTCACTGCTAGATACTGTTTCTCTACTCTAATTGCATTTTTACTGAATTACTTAACTATAAACTGCTTTTTCATACTGAGAGTTGTATTTTCTGTTTGTGAGTGCTCTATCTCTGCTTTTGTGATTTTTTATAAGGTTTCTGTGTTCTAGTCAGGTATCATATAACTGATTTGTTTACAGTTAAAAGCATACTCTAGAGTCTCCTTGCTCCTTTATCTGTTTAAAACTTTTATTTAGTGGCTACAGCTAGTAGCTGTAATAGTTTCTCACCCGCCCTCCCTATTGGTGTCTTGTTCTTATACTTGGTGGCTTTGAAGTTGCCCACCCATAGTGTAAATCTGATCTAGGGCACTCCTCCCAGTCTAATGTCATTAGCTCATTCTACCTAATACCGAGAGAACATTTGAGAAGGCCAACCCACCTAGGTTCTTAACCTTGAATTATCTTCTGTTCCTGCTTTCTCCTTTTCTACTTTACTGAAAACAAAATAATTCTAAGTTATTTGTTTAATTGTTTCCTGCCTTTCATGTAACTAGTCTAGTGCATATACAGATTTGCTGTATCCAGGATTGTTTATAAGCGTCTGAGCCCCCCCCAAGCCGTTCTGTGTTGGAGAGAAGCCTTCTAGCTTATCAGTGGGAGTGGTAAGCACAAGGTAGCCTATCTACCACAAGAGGAGTGGTTTCTGACCCAGAAAGTGTGGTTTATTGGCAGTTTGGGCATTTTTTTCCATCTCTTTCAACTTTCTGGTTTAAAACCCCACATTTGCAATTGTTTCCCGCCTTTCTTGTAACTAGACTAGTCCAGATACAGACTTGCTGTATCCAGGACTGTTTGTAAGCTCCTGAGTGATGCCAAAGTCTGCTCTTCAATCTGTCCCTTACTTCTACTAGTTCTCTCCTCTCCTGCACATACTAGCTTATTAGTCTAGCACTTTACCAGAGTTATTGTAACAATTATTGTAGCACACAAAAGTGCTATCAGCACTAAACATTCTACAAGGAAACATATCCAGTACTTATTATCAATGCCCACCCCTCCAGGCATGTCTAAAGGTCAGTTCCCTGTGCTTTCTCCTATTAACCTGGTGAACTTGGGCATACTGAGGCAATGTAGCAACTGCCTCATGTACACCAACACCCCTCTCCTCTTACATATCAACACTCAGACTTGCAAGAGATGTACTTATATATCCAAATTGGAAGCCACGCACTCTCCGGCCAAGACCAGAATAGCCCGTCAAGAGGAGAAGTTTAAGACTTGCACCACACCATATGGAACACATAGCCCTCCAGAACACACACCAGCACTGCCTTCATATAAAAACACAAAGCATACACCCACCTTGAGGGTCTCAATAAAAATCTACCCAAGCCGCAGAGGCCTCCAAGGCAGAAACGGATTCGACCACCACAACACAACACTAATCACAAGGCACATAATTCTCTTAAGCAGTGTGCCACTGAACCAAAGCCCATAAGGCAAAACAGCATGCCCAGCACACTAGTCATAGGTGACTCGATAGTGAGGCACACTGATGTCCACTCACTAGGTTAAATAAGGAGAAAGTAACAGTCAGCTGCCTGTCAGGTGCCAGGATCCATCACATAATGCATGCACTCAGGTCCCTCAATAACAGGTACAACTATGACTCTGTCATTGTACATGTAGGTGTGAGTGATCTGAGATGTACCTCCCTGGACTACATGAAAAGAGACATGGAGGAGCTCTCGGATTATGTAGCTCAAGTGGGTATGACCCTAGCCCTGAGCAGCACCCTACCATCACCCAGAATGATACCACAGTACAAGCAGAAAATGATTGTTTTCAACAATTGGCTAAGTTTCTGGTGTTATTCTAAGGGGAGCCAGTATCTGTCTGCCTGGGACGACATGATTGACAGACCTCAATGTTTTGCCAGAGATGGCCTGCATCTGTCACCCCTGGGTTTCCGGGTACTAGCTAAGGTGCTTGCCACCCCTATAGTGCCTTTTTAGGCAGTGTTCCAAAGACCAAATTACCACTGTAACAGCTACAAACAAATGCAGTCTGAGGATCATGCTGCTCAATGTTAGAAGTCTAAATCTCCAGGTGCACTCACTCAAAGCACTCCTTAAAATGGAGAACATCGACATTTGTGCTGTAACAGAGACCTGGTTGAATGCAGCAGAAAGCACCCCTGTGCTACCATGGTATAACTCATTCCACACCTTTCGGCCCGAGAACTTGGACCAAAGCTCCAAAGGTGGTGGTGGTGTTGTCATTCATAAATGATGCACACACCTCCAGACTGGTAGCCCAACATAATGCAACAGAGATACTTCAGGTGCAGCTAACACTGGGTAAGTGTTTTACAAAAAACATGCACATCTTATACTCCTCAAACACCATGACATCACATTACTAATTCAATCAAATTAATTCATCAATTATTCAATAAACTTTCTTCCCAAAATACAAAATTCATAAAACATGTTAAAACTTTTCAAAGTTATACAGTTTTGCCAAATGAATATGTATAAATGAAAATATATATAAAAATACATAAAATTATGTGTATATATGTCTATGTATAAAATAGTCATTCATAACTAACCCTTTCCATGTAAACAATACATAGTTCTAACCCATCCTGTACCTTTTGGTGATTAATAAATTAATAAATTAATCTATTAGTCCCCTTCAATGCTTCAATTCCACTTAAATTCGTGCACTTATGAATTTTGTATTTTGGGAAGAAAGTTTATTGAATAATTGATGAATTAATTTGATTGAATTAGTAATGTGATGTCATGGTGTTTGAGGAGTATAAGATGTGCATGTTTTTTGTAAAACACTGACTCTGAAGAAGCCAACTTTGGTGAAAGCGCTTAGTCAGTGGAATAAAAGATATCCTTCCAAGGCTTGGTTCGTGGCTGGTGGTTCTTTGGCAGTGATCGTGGTGTTTTGTGATTTATCTACTTGCTTGCCCTTGGTTGGGAAGTACATTTTTGTGTATTGTCTTTCGATTCTGCCTTAGTTTGCTGGCAGCTTGTGCTGGGTCGTATGGAAGCCTTATTGAGAGAAATATCAACTGCTGTGAGCAAGTTGCTCACTATGTGTGAGAAGGAGAAAGTACCGGGAAGTTCCAGCCCTACTGATTCAGAAGTGGAGTTATACACTTTGCATTCCCCGGTTTCTACAGGCTCTAATTTTCCGTTGGGGCAAAGGACAGTGTTTCCGGTTACCGCAAGCTCTGGTTTGCCGCCAGGGCAAAGGTCGACAGTTCCGTTGTCCGTTTCTGAGGTGGTTTCCAACTCCGGGGCAGGAACCTCGGCAGGCCCGAATGGGAGTGAGTTGTTGGCACCGGAACAGTGTATTCCCCATCCGAGACGTGATGGTGAGGTTCGTTTTGAAGAATTACTTTCGTGGTTTAAAGAACCGGAGTTGACGAATTGGGGAGTTGCTACCAGGCTGGAGCAAACGGTACCGTTATCATTAAAAGAGCAGATCAACAGGTACGAAAGATTATGTACAAAATACAAGGCTTTGCTGCTTGATAATCTTTTTCTTGCTCGTTCTAAGGAGCTTAACCAGGTACCCAAGGGGCTCAGGCTTTGGAAGCTCCCTATGGGTATTGAGCTGGGCTCGGATAGTTGTGCAGAGTTAATTGCCTTATTTGACAAAACGGGGTTTGAAATGCTCAATATTATAATTAAAAATAACACCAATAAGTTGCTCTCTATCCGTGAGGACATTTTGAAGCTTCATAAAAGCATTTGTTCAGACTTAATATTTTTTCAACATGAGAGGCAGTTTAACAATGTGCTTAAAAAGCTTACTGAGTTTGTGAACAAAAATATGGCACTTAAGATCAAGAAGCTGGCAAGAGATACAACTGACTACAAGTGTAATTCAGCTTACCCGCCAGGAAAATACAAACACAGGGATGAGTTGCATCCCAATTTTAACCTCCACGCTACCCAGGGGAACCATCGTTTTTCACATACTAGTGAATGTGACTTTGGCCAAGGTCATGATGTGCCTATTGTTACGAATAGAGACAGTGTCGACCAGGTTTTTGTGGAGGTCGACGATTTTTTGGACCAGCCCATGGGGCCACGCAGGTCCAAAAGGTTGCAGAGCAAGGCACAGAATGTAACAGCTATGGACAAACACCGCAGGGGGTGGGGGAGGGAAGAGCTACATGTGCAGTATTAACTGAATGTGCAGTATTAACTGATTGTGATGTAATTTACCATAAGAATGTTTTTGGACACAAATGTCACAATGTTTCTGTGTTTTGTACTACTAACATCGATGGTATCAAAGACACCATGTCACCTACATATACGTTAAATTCTAGTTATTGTAGTTTCACAAACGAAGGTGAATGTACGAATGGAGGGGTACAGGTTATACAGGATATACATATTGAAACTGGAAAAGAAAAAGGAAATGAATTTATGGATGTGAATAACATGATGGAGAGTTTTGATATGACTGTTTCACTTAACAACAACAGTGAACTTGAGCAGGTTAATTTTATTAATGTTGTACCAGGAGTTTGCACCGAGAACTTGCTTTGTAATGACCCTGCAAGTATTACTACAGACATGACTTGTCAAGTTATACAGAAAAGTGATTATTATATATACAACTATACTGACAAAGTGATTGATGATGTGTATTTTGAACTTTTCACGAAAGGAATTAATTTTGTACCACACTTTAAGCTAGATGTTGCACAATTAATTGTCAATTTGAAGTTATTTATTAGAAAATTAAACTTGGAAATGTATTTTCATGAAAACCACACAGATGGTTTTTACACTGTAATCAACGACTGTAAGGTCCTTTCAAGGAGAAGTACGTTCATCCCTCCACCAAACAGTGAGGTTACAGCTCTTGAAAGATTACTAGAATTTGAATTCAGGAAGATTTGTAAAGGAAAATATTTTTTGATTGACAATCTGAGTACAAAAGAAAGGTTATTGTTAAAAGAACTTCAGAAAGTTGGCAACATTAGGTGTATGAAACCAGACAAAGGTGGGGGGATGGTTTTGATGGACAAGTTAGACTACTTAACATCTATGATGGCCATTTTGGAAGATCAAGAAACCTATAAGAGGGTTTCTAGAAATGAAATTAATATTGCCTATAGAAGGATTGAGTTGTATTTGTGTGATGCCCTTTTTCAAGGAATGGTTTCTGAAATGGAATATGATTATTTGATGGTGAAGAATGCAGTTTTACCCAATATGTTTGGGATTCCTAAGGTCCACAAAGGAGTGGCCAAGTTGCAGTTTAGACCGATTGTAGCAGCCAAGGGTTCCAAGACTGAACCCCTGGCCGCCTTTGTGGACTTTATGTGTAAGAAAACCTTAGAGGATGCACCGCATGTGATCAGAGACTCTTGGCATTGCCTTGAAAGGCTAAGGGAAGTCAAAGAAAGCTCTAGGGATTATAGTTTGTTAACAGTGGATGTGGTTAATTTGTTTTCTACCATACCTCACAAGGAGGGTTTGGATATGTTTCGTGACAGTTTGATGATGAGTAGTAAGGTTGACAAGGATAGAATTAATTTAATTTGTGATTTAATGGAGATGGTCCTTTTGAATAATTTCATTAAATTTGAGGGGGAGACATTTCAGCAGTGTTCTGGTGTAGCTATGGGTGCAAGATGTGCCCCTATTTTTGCCAACATGGTTCTTCTCACATGGGAGAGAACTTTTGTTTTTCCATCAAGTTTCATGAAGAGCATTATTTTATATAATAGGTTCTTGGACGATCTGCTGATTCTATGGAAGGGGGATGAGCTTGAGGCTCGTGAGTTCATTGAGTATTTAAACAATACTACTAGTTTTTTGAAATTTACCTTCCAATGGAAGAAAGATGCTATTAATTACTTGGACATAGCAATTGATAAGAGTGAGGGAGGTTTAACTAGTTCTATATATAGAAAAGATAGTTACTCGAATTCACTCTTACACTTTAAAAGTTGCCACCCGTTCCATCAAAGGAAAGGGGTGGCAAAAGGGCAGATGGTGCGATTGTCAAGATTGGTGAGTGAGGAAAGTTTATTTAAGCAGGAAATGTTCAAGTTAATTGGAATGTTAATGGAAAGGGGCTATCCACTCAAGTTGTTGTTAAGATTGAAAAGGGAAGTTTACAAGCGGAGGGGTTCATCTTACGCACCCATTTTATGGGGTGAAAGGGTGTCAGAAAATAACCAAGAAGGACAAAACAAGAAACAGACAGGTAGAGCATGCTTCGTGTTGAAATTTAATGAAAAAAGTGATGAAATAGTTAAGGTGGTACAAGGGATGTGGGAGTACTGTTTGGGTGATGCCACGAAGGAGGTCTTGGGTGCCCACCCAAGGATTGTTTATAGTAAGGGGAAGAATTTGAAAAGTATATTGGAAAGTGAGAACAAAGGTAGGGCATCTAGGATGTCGAAGTGTGGGTACTGTAGAAGTTGCAGGTACATAGCAGAAGGGTCTTATGTGTGTGTCAAAGGGTGGGGATATTCTTTACCTTGCCCTGGAAAATGCAATTGTAACACGAAGAACATAGTGTATATGGCCTTTTGTGTAACCTGCGAAGCATTCTACATTGGTATGACCATCCGGAGGTTACGTGATAGGATGGTTGAGCACGTGAGAGCTATTAAGAACAAAGACTCTCACAGTGCACTATATAATCACAGTATTCACTGTAAGGATTTTAAAAAGTTTGTGTTTTTTATTATAGACAGAGTATTATTAGAGCAAGGTGGTGATATAGGAAACAGGGTAGCATGTTTAGAAACTATGTGGCAATTGAGACTCAATGCCACTAAGTACCCTGGTATTAATGATTACATCTCTATAAAACCAGTTTTGAAATTTAAGGCTAGTATTGTATAATTAATAAAAGGAGTGTTTAAATGAATTAAATTAATTTAATATATTTTTTTATATAAAAAAAAAAAAAAAAAAGTGCACGAATTTAAGTGGAATTGAAGCATTGAAGGGGACTAATAGATTAATTTATTAATTTATTAATCACCAAAAGGTACAGGATGGGTTAGAACTATGTATTGTTTACATGGAAAGGGTTAGTTATGAATGACTATTTTATACATAGACATATATACACATAATTTTATGTATTTTTATATATATTTTCATTTATACATATTCATTTGGCAAAACTGTATAACTTTGAAAAGTTTTAACATGTTTTATGAATTTTGTATTTTGGGAAGAAAGTTTATTGAATAATTGATGAATTAATTTGATTGAATTAGTAATGTGATGTCATGGTGTTTGAGGAGTATAAGATGTGCATGTTTTTTGTAAAACACTGACTCTGAAGAAGCCAACTTTGGTGAAAGCGCTTAGTCAGTGGAATAAAAGATATCCTTCCAAGGCTTGGTTCGTGGCTGGTGGTTCTTTGGCAGTGATCGTGGTGTTTTGTGATTTATCTACTTGCTTGCCCTTGGTTGGGAAGTACATTTTTGTGTAACACTGGGTAAGACAGTGATTCAGGTCTTAGCCTACTATAGGTCCCCAACCATGTCCCAAGACTCACACTCCATTTTCCTAAGCACCCTGGAGAATATTAGGGTCCAATCTAAAACTTTCTTACTAGGCAACTTCAATTACTCATGTAACAATACACTTGCCGAACATTTCCTGGAGTTCATTAATTACAATGCCCTGGACCAGCTCTTTTTCCCCCACTAGAGGTAGCAACATCCTTGACCTGGTCACTACTAGCATGGGCGACCATTGCTCTACACCAATAGTCATCTCCTCTCTGGTTAGATTTCACCACAAAATAATCATCATGGAAATCCACAACCCAACTGATGTGGAATAAGGTGAAGTCCCAAGACTGGAAAAACTCCCTTATTAGCCTCAACAAAAAGTTGAGATCCCTCACCAAATCCTCTAAAGCTAGCTATGAAAACAGAATTGCATCAGACAGTAAAGACAACAATAAGGCCTTCTACAGTTATGTAAAGAATCTCCACAGCAATACCCAGATTTCATCTGAGCTACTGCATAATGGTACCTCCTATACCGAGCCAACAGATATTGCCAGTATACTGGCCGACAGATTCAGTGCCAACTTTACCCCTCTCCCCCCAAAGGACCAATCACAATACCAGTAGATTGCCAGGCACCCAGTATTACTGCTGCACAGGTTAAAACAGCACTGTCCAAGGCCAAGAATACAGCTTATGTGGGACCTGCAATATCCCTGGCTGTGTTCAACATGAACTACAGAGTGAACTGGCACCTCACTTGTGTGCCCTGTTCAATCACAGCCTCACCTCAGGCTTTGTCCCTACCAAATGGCACACTGCTACAGTCATCCCTCTCCACAAAGGAGGAGCGAATACAGATCCTGGGAACTATCGCCCCATTAGCCTGATGAGCCTGATATGCAAAGCTATGGAATGCATCATCATGGACCTAATAAACAAGGATATAGGGAATCTCCTCACTCTGGATCCCACACAGTTTGGTTTTGTGAAGGGTAGATCATGCCTGCTCAACTTAGTCGACTTCTTTGAGTCAGTCACCAGAGCTGTGGACGAAGGCAAGGTGGTTCATACAGCCTACCTTGATCACAAGGCTTTTGATACCATTCCCCACTCAGGAATCATAGAAAAACTCACTAAGCTGGGCATCAACCCCTATATCACTAGGTGGGTTGCAAACTGACTCACAGATGGAACCCACAGTGTCAAAGTAGCTGACTCCAATTCTGACTGCTGACTAGTCATGAGTGGATTCCCACAGGGTTTGGGCCTGGGTCCTCTCCTGTTTGTTATCTACTTCTCTGAAGTCCAGGCCAACACAAAGGGACTCTGGCTGAGAAAGTTTGCAGATGATTACAAGTTGGGAGCTATTATTAACTCAAAACACACACACAACTCCAAATTAACCACGAAACACGCAAAACATCAGGATAGAAAAAGTTTTACTGATGTATTTGGTACCTCGGCTTACGCCTTCAAGGAATAAATTGTTACATCTAGCAGCCTTCTTATATACATCATACTTAATACATTCGATTAGCCATTCTTCAATGTCCAATCAATAATTTGAAGTGCCCATCACACATTACACATTGCCCATGTTTGACTATGCATAACATATTTTATACATAATTTCAAAATTACTGAGATGAATCCCACCTGTTTCTAATGTTAAAATGAGACAACAAAAACATCATCCCATTCCCATTAATAAAATGTGAGATTTTCAACCATACAACTAACAATATCAGTTTACTTATTGTAAACATTAGTGTCTAATTTCATATCTAAACCTTTAGGATGCAGTGTCCTGAAGGTTATTATACATTTGGACTCCAACATTAACAACTTGCTGGTATAAACCTCCATGTCATAAGATTTAGGTTTAACCAACACACTGAAAAAGAAAGATTCTACTGAACCACTATGTACCTGAATAAAATGTGTAGCTACCAGATTTTCCATCCTATTCCTTCTTATGTCACTCAAATGTTCCATGATTCTTTGACAGCTCTTTTAGTCTGTCCAATGTATCATTTTATCTGCGGGCACCCACAACCTATGATAGACAATTCCACTGGATTCACATATATATACTTCACTGGCTTTATAGACCTTGCCATTAATGTTAACCCCATCCAAATTTTTGATTTGCTCACAGACTATACAGTTTCTACATGGAAAACTTCCCCTAATGTTTTGTACTCTGTACGGTTTGCCATATAATAAAAGCTCTTTTAAATTACTGGATCTCCTATAGGAAAACACTATCCTTTCCGGGAAAATGTCCCCATACCTTTCATCATTCAAAACTATTGGCCAATATCTGCACACTAACTCCTTTAGTTTGTCCAAAAAGGGAGAATATTTAGTGACAAAGAAAAGAGGATTTTACCCATCCATCTTATTACTCAGATTAACCTGATGCCATCTAGTGCATTCCACTCCCTCCCTGGTGCTCCATGGGAGGCCTAGCTTTCTCCTGGCCTTACTTTCCACGGCATTAAGACATCTTCCTGATAGCCTCTTACATATAATCTATTTTTTACTCTGCTGAACTCATTCAATAGTTCATCTTTATCTGATGTATTATTTGCGATCCTTAAAAACTCACCATATGACAAAGATGCCAAAAGATGGGGGGGTGCATACTATCTGCTGTCAAAAAGTTGTTCATGGCCATTTCCTTGATGTATGGTCTATGAGCCACCCTAAAATTGTCATCCACAAAGAACTCCAGGCCCAAATAATGTATTACCTCTTTACTTGTCTTATATGTGAATTCTAAGCCAAAATAATTGTCCTGCAACATGTTAATGAAGTTTCCAAACTATTCCATGTCTCCGCTACAAATGAATATGAGATCATCAATGTATCTCTTAAAAAATACCACCTTGTTCTTATAAAACGTCATGTTATACAATTTTGTTTTCTCAAAATAATCCATAAATAATACTGCATATATGGGAGCATACGCAGCTCCCATTGCAGTCCCTTCCAAATGCAAGTAATGATTTTCATCAAACACAAAATAATTATGCGTTAATGAAAACTCAAGGAGACAGATCAAGAAATATGCTCTTGAACCCTCACATAACACGTTGCTAATGGCTCTCAAACCCCATTCATGTTTTATGCTCGTATATAGGGATTTCACGTCTACCGTGGCCCAATATAACTCTTCGGATCAGTCCTTACCCTTCAACAACTCTGCCAACATTTTTCCCATTTTTAATGTAAGAATTCACCTTATTTAGATTATTCTTTACATGAAAATCCAAAAATATCCCTACATTTTCAAAGAAAGCTCCTTTCCCCGAAACTATTGGCTTCCCTGGTGGATTTTGAATGTCTTTATGTATCTTGGGAATAGTTTTAAACACGACATCCCTGGGACATTTTATGTGAAGCTTATTAACATCAGAAGCATTTAAGAAACCTAGTATTTCTGCTCTTTCCAGAATTTCCAATAATTCCCCATTATATTCTGAAACTGGGTTTCCCAAAAGTCTCCTATAAACAGCATTATCATTCAATAAAGCATATATCATATCTTTATATTGAGCCTCACTCATGATTACCCAATTGCCACCCTTGTCAGCTTCTGTAAACACATATTCCCTTCTACAACCTCTTAGTCATTGAAGCATTTCCCATTGTACTTTAGTTAAATTAAAAGACTTGAATTTCCTTTTAAATGCATCATATTCTTTTTCTACATGTTTGCGTAACACATTCTCGAACATTAAAACATTAGACATCTTAGGTGGCATAAACGTACTGTTATAAGGTACAGGCGGCATTGTAATTTTGCCATAAACAGTAAAAAAAACAGGAATTGCCTCCATCTTGTTGGTCCCCACTTCCATGGTTTCATCATACAAATCACTATCATCATACTCATATATGGATAGATTTAACAAAAGGCTGTCAGTACTATCAAAAGACTCATTTACATCAAGTGCCCTTTCCGATGTCTTGACATTAACATCCAATACATTACTATCACCTCTTGCCCCCTGCCTTTGTTTATTTTCAAAAAATATTTTTAAATTTAACTTATGGCAGAATCTGTTTACTTCAAAAATCACATCATCTAGGCTAGGGCAATGTGTAGGGACATACTTACTACCCTTATCCAGGATGGATAAAGCATTGGAGTCCAAAAATTAGATCAGACAAATTTACCACTTTTAAATTGTACACACTTTTAAATTGTCCACACATATATTAGTCCCAAAGTCCACTGAAATATTCCTCTCATTGTCGATATGGTTGATCTCACAGTTTTGTTCAATATCTCTTCCTTCAACTCCTGTTGTTCCATTTCTACTGAAATCCCTCTTTCTGCATACCTTCCTCATCGCTGGTATTCCATCGCCATCGTCACCCACGGCCCCTTCCAAAATCTGAGTTCTCCTTCGCTGGACCCATGGCATCTGGCTCTTCACTGAGCTCCTCAAATGAGACACTCTTCTTACTGCTGTTGGATGCCAAATCCCCAGAAGATACCGAAGAATCACGAAACTCCTGGTTTCTGCTGCTGAGCCTTCTGTTGTTTTGCCTGCCCCTGGATTCTTTGCGCTGCCATGAGAAAATGGCGTTATTGTTATTATAGTCTTTTACATCGCTTTGGAGCTTACCCTTCTTACGGGCCATAACTGCTTCTTCCCCCTTCACCATGTTCTCTTTTACCTCCTTCACTTTGTTGTTGAAAACCACCGCAGGCACCTTTCCAGCTAGATCCGTTTGCACCCTTAAAATCTCCACTCTCAATCTTTCTTGCTGCCTCTAATTTCACTTCACCACAACTCTCAACCAAATCTTAGTGCACACCAACGACGCCTCATTCCATTTGCTCAGAAGATCTGCTTTGTCTTCTGTGAACTCATAGGTGGGTAATTTGTTTATTCTAAGGCCTCTGGGCGTAATATCGAAATTACTCAAAACACACATACACCTCCAAATTAACCACGAAATACACAAAACATCAGGATAGAAAAAGTTTTACTGATGTATTTGGTACCTCTGCTTATGCTTTCAAGGAATAGATTGTTACATCAAGAAGCCTTCTTATATACATCATACTTAATACATTCAATTAGCCATCCTTCAATGTCCAATCAATAAGTGCCCATACACACATTACACATTGCCCATGTTTAACTATGCATAACATATTTTATACATAATTACAAAATTACTGAGATGGGCACTTTATTGATTGGACATTGAAGGATGCCAGTGTAATCCTATGGGCTAGGCTTGTAAAGGCCCCAGGACCATTAGCCAAGTACACACCTATGAACCTATAAGAATCTAAATACTTAGGCTGAGTAAGTATCTGACATTGGATTAATTTTGTGGTAATTTATAACTCTACTACTTTGAAACAGCAAGAGTAGCATTTCCCATCCATACTATAATGACTCTAAATATTATGCAACAATCTGTAAATTCAGATTTTTTTTTTAAATCCTATATACCCTACATCTTTATCAAAATTTTACGGGACTTTTTTTATCTCTAGTCAACACCATGTTCCTAATTATTAGAAAGAAATCCTTAACGCTGGGAGGGCCTTCCTTTCTCCAAGATCTAGTTATGACCTTTCCTGCAAACATACACAAATTCAATAAATTCATCTCATGCCTTGGGGGAAAATAAAATCCCTTTATCTAATTCTAACAAAAACAGAGTAGGGTTAAACTTAATGAGTTGCAGCCACATGCAGTCACATCAAGATTTTAGTTCTGAACACTCCCAAAAATCAGAGCCACAGCTATGTTTAGTACCGTGTGCATCCCCAAACTGGAACCCCTCAAAAAAAAGCACTCTGCTGTTACAACATTAGCAAGCTATTTGCTCAACTGCACATGCAATGCTCTTTGTGCATTTTTCCTACCCTTACCTACAGTTGAGTTCTTTAACTGGCACGCTCCCTGTCATATGGGCTGTTAACTTCAAATCGATAATGTTCGCTGAAGGTTTAGAGATGCAGCATCACAACCGGTAGCTTCTGTGACTGAGCGTCTTTAATAGAATTCAAGGAAAGGATAACAGCAGCAATTACGAACCTCAGAAAAATACATACTTCTATACCTTTTAATGCCTGTACCTGCATGATCCCCCAGCACACACAAAACATACTTCTATACCTTTTAATACCTGTACCTGCATGATCCCCCAGCACACACAAAACATACTTCTATACCTTTTAATACCTGTACCTGCATGATCCCCCAGCACACACAAAACATACTTCTATACCTTTTAATACCTGTACCTGCATGATCCCCCAGCACACACAAAACTCCACACGAGCTATCAGGTATAGAACAAAAGTTTGAAGATTGCAAAATCCCAATGTACTTTAGTAAATAAACTCTATATGTACTTTTAAGCTTTTTTATAAGAGAGTGCCAACCAAGCCAAGTGTCTGATTTCTCCACTCTTTTCCCAGCCAGTACAGATGCCTGACATCATCTGCAGACTAGCAAATCAGCTCCAGAGAGAACCTGTTTAAATTTCTTTCCATTACTAGCATTCTGGGTCACCAGTGTTTTATGGACACGTTGTTAAGGAGCTTCCACTTTTAGGTGGAATTAGCATATTTACTGTAAAACAACTAAAAAAAACTGTTTTCTTATTTTATTACTGCATGTGGTTCAGCAACACCCACATCTTGACTTCCATATCTGCCAGTAGCATCCCTGAGAGTATGCGTTCTGGCAAGCTGCCCCCTTTGCCCCACTCTTGTTACACTTCTGCCAAAAACGATGTCGCCAGTCTCCTGTAACCCAAAGCATACATCTCCAACAAACTGAGGAGATGTTCAGATACATATATGAAAGTCTACCTGATGTATGAAGCTATTTAAAGAGGTGATGCCAGCCAACAAAATATCTGCATGACTTTGTTTTAAAAGGGTCAAAGAGTTAGGCCAAACTTCTGGTAAAAGCAGTTGCTGCAATTCATATTCTTATATAGTATGTAAGCTGCACTCCTGGCCCTTCAAAAACTTTTACATACTTTGGAAACAGAACCCTTTAGAGGGTAATATCCATTTCTAACTTGACCCACCAGTAGAGCAGCAATGGTTGTTCATTCTTTATGGAATAATACCAGCTTAGTCTGAAGAAAAATCCTTATAAGATCCTCCACTCATTGTTTCAGTATGTTTTACACAATGATATATTCAATATTTTATGCTTCAGCCATACACTCTGCCAGGTTTTTGACAACTGGCCTTTTGACTTTGGTCTTTCCGCAATCAAATTTTTTGGCATTAGAGATTTAGTGGGGAGCACTACAGCTACTCAAGCCTCGGCTGCTTGAATTCCATTACCTCGCAACCAAAGATTCAAGCAGATTGTAGCCTGTGTGAACAGCTGCTTACACAGAAATCAAATATGAGTTCACCAAACAGTTCTTGCACACTCATGATTCGTGTAGTAGGAAAGGATGTGATTGTGGGGTAGGTATGTGGGGAAGGAGAGCACAGAGTGTGATGTTAGGTTTAGGGAGGGGCTGTAGTGAGGAGTGATCAGGAAATTTATGGTTAGGGAGGAGCATAGATTTTAGGTTTAGGTAATGATCTGGACTTTAGGGTTAAGGAGGAAAAGGAGATTTTAGGTTTAGGGAGTGAAAGGGGACTTTATAGATACAAACCAGATGAGAGTTTTTAGGGTTAGGATCAGGGTTCTAGTAGGGCAGGAAAAGGTCAGGCTTTGGGAAGGATGCTTTATTCCGGGAAATGAGTTATGAGTCGCATCACTTGTGAAAACAAGCAAGTGGCAGTAAGGATGTATGTGTCAAGCTCATGTAGTAGACCCAATTTAGCAGTGCCCTCTTTGAATAGAAGAAAGGCACACTATTTATGTGCATATATTCCAAGCATTTTTTTTGTCTTCACATGTAAAACCAGCAAGAACAGGCACCTATAACCATCAGTGTCTGTCACAGGGCTTTTCACCTTTGGGCTATGGAAACAAGATCTGCACTCAGTGCTGTTAATGACACCTGAATACGCATTCACTGTAGTACCTGAATCCAAAATAAGCATATTACACACAATAAGAAAAGCTTTTCTGAAGAATAGCTATCATTATCTCACAGCCATTCAGTAAACCTAAAGTCAAATCTTCTGATACAAACATTCGTTTTTAAGATGTCAATTATTAGCACAATTATTTTGGCAGAACACTAAAACATAAGATATCACAGAAGTTCCTTCACAGCATATGGAATATTGACATCCCATAGAATTGCAGTAGTACCCTGCGGCATTCTGAACATCCATACCCCTGGGAATCACAGTAGTACCCTGTAGCATTCTGAACATATGCACCCCTACGAATCGCATTAGTACCCTGCAGCATTCTAAACATACACACCCCTGGGAATCGCATTAGTACCCTGCAGCATTCTAAACATATGTACCCCTGGGAATTGCAGTAGTACCCTGCAGCATTCTGAACATACACACCCCTGGGAATCGCATTAGTACCCTGCAGCATTCTGAACATATGCACCCCTGGGAATTGCAGTAATACCTTGCAGCATTCTAAACATATGCACCCCTGGGAATTGCAGTAATACCTTGCAGCATTCTAAACATATGCACCCCTGGGAATTGCAGTAGTACCTTGCAGCATTCTAAACATATGTACCCCTGGGAATTGCAGTAATACCTTGCAGCATTCTAAACATATGTACCCCTGGGAATTGCAGTAGTACCCTGCAGCATTCTAAACATATGCACCCCTGGGAATTGCAGTAATACCCTGCAGCATTCTGAACATATGCACCCCTGGGAATTGCAGTAGTACCCTGCAGCATTCTGAACATATGCACCCCTGGGAATTGCAGTAGTACCCTGCAGCATTCTGAACATATGTACCCCTGGGAATTGCAGTAGTACCCTGCAGCATTCTGAACATATGCACCCCTGGGAATTGCAGTAGTACCCTGCAGCATTCTGAACATATGCACCCCTGGGAATTGCAGTAATACCTTGCAGCATTCTAAACATACACACCCCTGGGAATCGCATTAGTACCCTGCAGCATTCTGAACATATGCACCCCTGGGAATTGCAGTAATACCTTGCAGCATTCTGAACATATGCACCCCTACGAATCGCATTAGTACCCTGCAGCATTCTAAACATATGCACCCCTGGGAATTGCAGTACTACCTTGCAGCATTCTGAACATATGCCCCCATGGGAATTGCAGTAGTACCCTGCAGCATTCTAAAAATACACACCCGTGGGAAATACAGTAGTACCCTGCAGCATTCTGAACATACACACCCCTGGAAAATGCAGTAGTACCTTGTGACATTCTGAACATATGCCCCCCTGCTCGGAATTGCAGTATTACCCTACAACATCCTGAACATTCGCACTCCTGAGAATTGCAGCAGTACCCTACAGCATTCTGAAAATACACACCCCTGGGAAATGCAGTAGTACCCTGCAACATTCTGAACATATGCACTTCTGGGAACTGCAGTAGTACCCTGCAGCATTCTGAACATATGCACCCCTGGAAAATGCGGTAGTACCCTGTGGCATTCTGAACATACACCCCCCCCGCGGGAATTGCAGTATTACCCTACAGCATCCTGAACATTCGCATCCCTGGGAATTGCAGTGGTACCCTGCAGCATTCTGAAAATACACATCCCTGGGAAATGCAGTAGTACCCTGCAACATTCTGAACATATGCACCCCTGGGAACTGCAGTAGTACCCTGTAGCATTCTGGACATATGCACCCCTGGAAAATGCAGTAGTACCCTGTGGCATTCTGAACATACACCCCCCCCCCCAGGAATTGCAGTATTACCCTGTAGCATCCTGAACATTCGCACCCCTGGGAACTGCAGTAGTACCCTGCAGCATTCTGAAAATACACATCCCTGGGAAATGCAGTAATACCCTGCAGCATTCTGAACATATGCACCCATGGGAATTACAGTAGTCTCCACAGGATACTAAAAATTGGCACACCTGGGAGTCATAGTATTTCCCAACTGCATACTAAATGTAGGCACCCTTGGAAATCACAGTAATCCCTTGCTGCGTACTGAAATAGGCAACCTGGAAATAACAGAAGTACCCTGCAGCATACTATACATAGGCAGCCCAAGGAATCCCAGAATTCCCCCACAGCATACAGATCAAAGGCACCTATGGGAATCACAGTCCTACCTTGCAGCATACTGAAAAATAGGCACCCCTGGGAATTGCAGTAGCTCCCCACAGCATATAGAATGCAGGCATCCTTGGGAATCCCAGTAGTACCCAGAGGCATACTAAACATAAGCATCCTGGGAATCCCAGTATTACCAGAGGCATGTTAAATATAGGTGCCCCTAGGAATCGTAACTCTTCCAGCAGCATACTGAGCATGGACTGCATGATGCTTTTACATAGCTGCATCCTAAATTCATGAATACTTGGGCAAAACCTAAAGCATGGCTTCCCAGAAAGAAAGAGAATGCAAGTGCACAAGTCCTGTTACCTAGGCAACAATGCACAAAGTTGAAGCTGCTTTTAGTTTTTATTTTTATTTTTTATTACTGACCTCATCAATCTTCTGAAGATTAAGTGTTTTACTAGTGACCTATAATTTCCCATTCTGTATCCAGTAATGAAGGATGCCAGGGAAAAAGAGGTGACGGCAAGGGAACTTGGTCATACGTTTACAGGATCACAGGTATATACTACGTTAACAACCACAAGGGCCTTTTTAAACCTAGCCATTCATCTCACATTTCTGACAAATTCTGGTACCTTTAATAAGTGTAAGCAGGGGGTAAGGACATGAACCATATACTGATTGCCTGTGTCCATTAGATACCTTGGTGCCAAACCATGGATGATTTTCCTGTTCCCCATCCATTTGTCCAAGTTACACTTTAATTGGGTTAGGGAGGGTCTCTGCTTCACATGGATGGGTAGCCTGTTACAGAGAAAGGATAGTCTCTGTGGTACATACCTTTCTCTCCAGCAGGTCCTATTTATATCACAGGTAAGGTTTAAGTCTTTAGAATGGGTAATTCTTGTGCTGTTTGTTTTGAGAATATGCAAGAGGTCCATGATAGTGGAGTCTGACAATGCCTTGTATGCCAGGCATAGATCTCCCCTCAACTACCTGCAGGAGACAGAATACAGGGACAAGTCTTTGAGATGTTCTGCATAGGACATGCTACTTTCACCCTGTATTCTTTTAGTGAGGAGCTTCTGTGGATGTTCCAAATGTCGGATGTGCCTGGCCATCATATTATGAAAGGCTATGAGGTTTCCTGATGCTCTTATAGTTCCATCTCTGTTACATGGCAAGCACAGTTTAAAGTCTGCAACACCTAGCACACATGTAGATGCACAATTCAGCATACCTATGATGCTCTACTAGAGTGTGAGCAGTCTCTTACTGGGCTCTAGTTTCCAAGTACCTGTGCATACAAAGTATATTGTTTGATCTTCTCCCATTGGATGTTCATGTGACAGGGTAACCAAAACTCTTCACTAGGATACAGACCCAGAATGTTAGGGTACAGACCCAGATCATTAGGGTAAAGACCCAGATCATTAGGGTACAGACCCAGATTGTTAGGGTACAGACCCAGATCATTAGGATTAGGGTATAGACCCAGATCATTAGGGGTACAGGTCCAGACTGTTAGGGTACAGACCTAGATTGTTAGGGTACAGACCCAGATTTTTAGGGTACAGACACAGATTAGGATAAGGGTATAGACCCAGATCATTAGGGGTACAGGGCCAGACTGTTAGGGTACAGACTCAGATTGTTAGTGTACAGACCCAGATCATTAGGGTGACAGTGAAAGCTGAACTCCCTACCCCAGAGAGGGGGGATTATTTTTGACTATACCAAACCTGCAGCTATAATGCTAAAAATAGTTTTAGGAAGTGATGTCTGATACATTTTTTATGGACAGCATTACATTTATAGTGCTGTTTAAGTTAAATCTATCTAATACTGTTCAGGTTTGTATTAGTATCCTATATTTGCTTTGTACATATCTTATATTGCTCATTGTAACTGTAACGTGATTGAAATGAGTCTTTGCAGTCCAATCAACCTTCTTGTAAATTAAATAAAATAAACACTGTTGCTTTGCTGGAAAAGGAACATAAACCCAAACCATAACTTCCCTAATATGAGCTCTTCTGTTAACAAACAACCTTTCCTTCTGTTATGCAGTCGTCTGTGCTGCTCTGTTGACATGCAAAGCCAGCTTATGTGACATGCTATCCATTATTTGCTAGCTATTATTTAAAATGCTGCTACATTCATGAGTCAGCATACCTGCCCACAGAGTAGGATATTTGCTATACATCCTCTTATGTTCAGGTGCTATGGGTTGTCTTGGAGCTTCTGTTATTGGTGCATCTGTGAGAAGAGTTAGAAAAAAAGTTGTACGTTATTTTAGAAGGAATGGATATTGGAAAGTTGTAAACAAGACCGATGTACATTTATTTCATGAAAACATATTTACACTTCTTTTTGCCAATTATGCAGTGTTGTTCATAACATTTATACAATAATAAAGCATGTCAGCCTTCAATAGCAGGTGGGGAGGTAAGGGACTAAGATGTCAGTGAACCAGCACTACCAGGTTATACCGCATACCATGCTTTTGGGCCCCAAAACTTGGACCGAACCACAAAAGGAGGGGGAGTATCAATATTCGTCAAAGATACCCACATCTCCAGGTTGGTGGCACAGCATGAAGCATCAGAGACTATCCATGTGCAACTAACAGTGGGTAAAACTGCCTTCCAGTTTATAGCCTGCTACAGACCGCCCTCCCAAACCCAGGAACCCCACTCAGCCTTCCTGAGAACACTGGAAAATATGAAGGTCTCTCCAAACACCATTATATTGGGCGACTTTAACTACCCAAACATAGACTGGGAGCATTACTCTAGCTCCAACACCCTAGCCCAAAGGTTCCTAGAATTTATAAACTCAAATGCTATGGAACAACTTGTTACCACTCCCACAAGAGGGGAAACATACTGGACCTGATCATCACCAACATGGGGACTCTATGCTCCAGACCAGAAGTGCATCCCTCACTGGTAAGATCAGACCATAAACTAATCTCACTGGATATTCACATCCCAACCCCACCCCCTGCCCAGAAAACCACAGTGCAAAACTTCTCTAAAGCAAATTTCACACTCCTCAAAACTGAGGTGGAATCCTTCAAAGCCCCCGGGCCTGTGGAAAATACGGCCCAGACCGCAGAATCCTTTATAAATGCATTCTATGAACACCTTCAGGAATGCATGGATCATGCAATCCCAAATAAAACCAAGACCCAATCCTCCAAAGGCAGGCGTCCTGTCTGGTGGACCCCAGCCATAAACAAACTATACAATAGAAGGAGGAAGCTACTACATGATAGAGCAAAATCCCAAAAGGGAAGGCATCTCTGATCAGTATTAGCAAAAAACTACGGGCACTCATAAAATCGTCTAAGGCCAGCTTCGAGAGAAAAATTGCATAGGACACTAAGGATAATCACAAGGCTTTCTTTAGTTATGTTAGGAACCTGGGTGGGAATTCCCAGATATGCTCAGAATTAGTCCAAAATGACAAAAAATACACCAAACCCACAGACATTGCCAACATCCTAGCTGACAGGTTCAGCAAACTCCCCACCAAAAGGGCAAATATCTATCCCAGCAGAGTGTTGCCCCCTGACATCTCAGATGCTCAGGTAAGAGCCGCCCTCTCCAAAGCAAAAAACACAGCATCAATGGGACCAGACGGTGTCCCGGGCTGCATCCTACATGAACTCCAAGAAGAGCTAAACCCAAACATAAAACTACTGTTCAATCTCAGTCTTACTACAGGATATGTACCCAAAGAGTGGCGTACAGCAACAGTGGTCCCTCTCCACAAAGGTGGTGCCTCAACGGATCCTGGAAACTATCACCCCATAAGCCTGACTAGCTTGGTCTGCAAAGCTATGGAAAGGATCATCATGGACCTCATAAATAAAGATATTGAGGACCTACAGACACTGGATCCTACCCAGTTCAGCTTTATTAAGGGCAGATCCTGAATCTTAAACCTGGTTGATTTCTTTGAAACATTCACCAAGGCCATTGACGAGGGGAAGGTGGTTCACACAGCCTACCTGGACCTCGTAAAAGCCTTCGATACAATACACCACCCGGGCATTATAGCTAAGCTCACCAGCTTAAATATAAACCCCTATGTCACTAGATGGGTTGCAAACTGGCTCAAGGACAGAACCCACATGGTTAGAATTGCTGGAGCCATGTCAGACTCCAAACCAGTTACAAGTGGCGTCCCACAAGGCTCAGTCCTGGGACCTCTCTTGTTCGGTATATATTTCTCGGAGGTACAGGCCAACACGGAAGGACTGTGGCTGACCAAGTTCGCAGATGACTGCAAACTGGGTGCCATAATCAACTCTCCAGCCGACACAAGCATCCTCCAAAAGGGCCTCATAGAAACAGACAACTGGTGCCAGAGCCATGGCCTCAATCTAAACACCAAAAAGTGTATAGTCATCCCCTTTGGCAAAAACAAAGTGCCCACAAATTACCACATAGGTGGTAATCCATTAAGTACGGAAGAAGTAATTAGGGACCCAAGTTGATAGCAATCTCTCATTTGACAACCACGTGGCCAAAGTGGTTAGAAAAACATTTTATATAGCCCACCTAATCATGAAGGGATTCACATCTAGATCAGGAGGTCATCGTGCCTCTTTACTCATCCCTCATCAGGCCCATAATTGAGTACAATGCCCCTTTTGGGATGTACCTTACCAGACACCTGCAGCAACTGGAAAGACCCCAAAAGTACCTCACCAAGAGGATCAAAGGGCTCAAATAGATGCCATATGCTGCCCGGTTAAAGAAACTCCAGCTCTACTCAGTGGCATACCGCCTGCTCAGAGGCGATCTGTGCCTGACGTATAAAGTCATGTCCAACCTGGAATTAATGGACATGCTGCATCTCAGAAAACCCAAATCCCATCGAGCTACACGCTCAAGAGACTTGAACCTCAGCACTGAAATAAATAGGACATGCTGGAGGGACAGATTCATAACTCAGAAGCTCCCTTCACTTTGGAATAAAATCCCAGTCCAGGTTAGGCAGAGTCCCTCATTGACTTTCTTCAAGAGGAATCTTGATGAGTGGATGGGAGATCGTAGGTTTACCCCGGGTATCACTTCTGTGTCACTGTTAGACAGAGGCACAGTATACTAACCTCGAAAAAGGGCATAGCAAAATTCATTTAAAACGGGTGGCGAAAGCCAAACACACTCTGGCTAGGCTTATAAATACCCTAGGGCAGATAGCCTAGTATGAACCTATGAACCTATAAAAGGACATTTGTGAGGGAATCTTGATAACAGGATGAAGTTACTGGTCATGCTAGATTTTTAGCTTCACAGCAGGAGACAGGATAGATGAACAAAGCAGACTCCTGGAAAGTTCTGTAGATGTCTTCACTTTGAGTTTCTGCATCTGTATGCCATCATCAGGTCAAAACCTAATCATGTCTGCTATTTATCTTTATAATTTTTTCCAAAACAATTGTTTTAAGAGTGCCTTTTATTGGTCATTGCCATTGCAAACCCTGACTGACATTGGCTTGTTTTAAACCGATTTCCATAAGATTTTTTGAACTGTTGAATGAAAATTTTAGATTCACAAAAGGAAATACCAGTCAACTAACCTAATAAATTCAGTTCAGCCTGACAGATGGAAATGACAGCCCTGTAAATAAATAACTAATGCAAACATAGTACATTAATAATTGAAAGGAAACACAGGTGTAGTATATACACTTCAGATAAGCACCACAGCTATAAATTACAACTTCTTGGGTCAATGCCTTATATAGAAACATAATGCAAAGCATGGGTCGTAACTTACATGCCACATATGCTGCAAAGTACACATTTTAAAATTTACTTTGTGCATCATCTATGCTTCAGTTTACATTAAAAACCCTGATGTATTTACTATGGTTTTATTTTTATTATTAACTTTTTCAGAATGGCAATGTGGCTACTTTTTTGCAGTACTGAAAAAACAATATGTCCAGAAACATGCACTGCCCAGATTGGAAGTCTGCCTTCTGAACACAAGTCTTACAAAATGCTTTACGATGTAAAAAAATCTTGGTTAAATCACCAAAGCAAAATGCTGGGTAGCAATTTTTGCTTTGTGAATGGGACAGATTTATTAGTAACTGATCTTCAATGTCTGGTGATACCATCATGCCAATAAATCTGGATCCCCCGTATTACCTGTAGAATCGCGTAGCGTAGCAGCCTTTTCATTATCTTTGTGCCACAGTTGTAGCGTCTCCCTTCTTGATATATTATCAACATGTTACACTACAGCAAGGGTGGCAAATGGTTTGATTAAAAAAAAAAAAAAAACAGCAGATTTTATGCTTAACACAGACTAAGTACCCAAAAAAGATAAATGTTGTCAGTGAACAATCTCAAATTCTGTAAATGAAGTTTGGCAACAAACCAAGTTGTCCCGGGACATCTTCATGAGGGGTTAGATTGATTAGTGGGAGTTAAGTGGGTTGCGGAGTTGAAAGGGTTAAGTGGAGGCAGAAATGGTCGGGAGGAAATGAGATAAGGATGGGGAGGGGCTTAAGAGGTTTAGACAAGTGTAGCTGGATGAGCAATCACATTTTGGCGTGAACTTGCTTGCTGAATAGATAAGCAAGCTGAGGTAAGGATGCTGCTTATTTGGTGGAAGGTAATTCAATGAATGGTGTATGAAGTGAGATAGGGACGTTGCTTCATAAGTAAAGTAAGTGAGCAGAGGTATGGACCCTGCATGTTGGACAGGGTGAGTAGGTATGCTGCCCTGATTAATATTACAAGGATATTAGGCTGTGTTTAGAATCAACTACATTATGGTTAGTTGTAATTAATTAATTTGAACAAAGCTATTTTATGGAAGTTTAATAAAGGTCGTCAAATGTCATTTGGTGTGATGTGTGTTTATTGAAGGGGACCAGGACAAATGAAGTTTGGCAATAAACCAAGCTGTCCCGGGACATCTTCATGAGGGGTTAGATTGATTAGTGGGAGTTAAGTGGGTTGGGGAGTTGAAAGGGTTAAGTGGAGGCAGGAATAGTCAGGAGGAAATGAGATAAGGATGGGGAGGGGCTTAAGAGGTTTAGATAAGTGTAGCTGGATGAGCAATCACATTTTGGCGTGAACTTGCTACCCACCCACCCTCCCCTTTTCGTTAGAGGGTTGGGGGATTGAGGTTATTTTATCAGTTGGGGTAGGCAGAGAAGAGGGACAGGCTTGCCCTCTTCTCTTCCCCCTCTGGTGTCTGGATGTTTATTTCAAGGATCTGGGGAAAGGAAAATGAGCAGCTGGAGGAAGCTTGCTGGATAGATAAGCAAGCGGAGGTAAGGATGCTGCTTACTTGGTGGAAGGTAATTCAATGAATGGTATGAAGTGAGACTGGGACACTGCTTCATAAGTAAAGTAAGTGAGCAGAGGTATGGACCCTGCTTACTGGGCAGGGTGAGTAGGTAGGCTGCTCTGATTAATATTACAAGGATGTTATGCTGTGTTTAGAATCAACTATATTATGGTCAGTTGTAATGAATGAATTTGAACAAAGCTATGTTATAGAAGTTTAATAAAGATCGTCAAATGTCACTTGGTGTGATGTGTATTTATTGAACGGGACCGGGACAAGTGAAGTTTTATGTCTAACAGAAAAGCAAGTAAATGACAATGAATTAAACTGATGCTCTTATCATGAGCATGAACTATAAATTGCTTTGGGAAACAGTATTATTAACAATTACACACTTCCATATAAAATCTAAATAATTATTTTAGTCCGTTTAACACCATATGGCCTTGCAGGACCATTACCCACATAGCGACATTACTCGTCATGGTCCTAATAAAACACAAACACCCAAAGACATTTGACGACCTTTACTGTAATGGAAATAAATAACAAACATCACACTTTGAGGCACACAGAATCCAACAATGCAACAAATAAGATAGTAAACATAAGGGCAGCGCACCTGCTCACCCTGAATAAGGAGCGTCTCCCACTTGCTCACTTACCCTAGTAATCCTGAAGGCAGCACCCCTGCTCACCTTAATACCTTCATCAATTCCATATTTCCATTCCAATTCACCCACCATCAAATCACCATCTCAATTCCAAATGTCCTACTGAGGGGGGCAGAAAAGGGTCAGCTCCCACCTTATTTAACTCTTTCCTACCTGCTCCCTACCCAGACAGTCCCAACCTACTTAACACCCTACTTACAGTCCCCCCCCACTTTACCCATCCAAGGTCATCCCGTGACAAATGTGTCTGTTCCAAACTTCACTTCCCAAGTCACATTGCACCATTTTAAGGCTCACTTTACATATGCAGTAGATGCACCATTGTGTGAATACTTTCTGAGCATGTCCGAAGATGCAATGAGGAAGAGTCCGAAGACAGCAACTGGCTGTCTATAAACAGAACTGTGGAATCATGCCCTTTTCTTTTCTCAGCTTGCCACAACTGTTTTCTTTGGATAGTTTGATTCTTAATAATATTTTAACATATTTTGTTAGTTAATGTAATATTTCCTTTGGGGGTGGCTATCTGGTGGATTGGTGTCCTTCTGCAGAGTTTCAAGAGACTGAGCACATCCCATGTGAGGGGTCTAGCCAATCTGCTGACAAAATGATATATTATTTTTGGAAACTATGCTACTTTAATGAATGTTGAGTGTTTTTCCATTATGAGAACTTTCACCTTTATTTTTAGACTTCTTAAGAAATACACGGGTGAAGTCTAATGTTAGGAACTCCCATGTTTGTAGACTTTGTTATCAGTGGATACTGTTTTAAAGGAACTTCAAGTATATACTAGACAAGGTTTGCCAATTTCCATAGCAGTTCAATGAATGTGTCAATTTTTGGAACACATCAGGATGCAGTTATATGATTTCCATCTGTTTGGCTATGGGTTGCCTAATGGTCTTTTGGAATTTATCTGTTTATTTTACAGTGTGGCTTTATTGTTATATATGGCTGGCTTGGTTTCAAAGTGCAGTTTCCTTTATGTTTCTGAGTTACATCAGTTAAATGGATTCTGTCTTTTCATTTATTGGCCACATTAACTGTTTTGGAGTTTTTAATTTTAGTGAAGATAAAGACAAACTGCATTTGTTGTGTTAACTTTGCATTTTATGCCTAATATACACCATTAACTGACTCATCAACTTACTATATGTATAATCTTAGTGAATAGTTTATCTGTTTTAACAGTGGTCACCCATTGTAATTTTGATGCCTGCTATTGCAAGCCAAGGAATTACGTCAAAGAAACAGTGAAACTAGAAGATAAAAGTGAATACAAACAAATGCTGTTCGCAGTTAAAGTTGATTTTTGCTGGGAGGATAAGTACCCACATCCCACTATACACTATGTGATTGTTACATGTCAGAGAAAAGTGAACAATCCAAGATACACTGATCTCAGACAGTGTATGTAAATCCAGTTTTCAGACATTCATCCTCACTTTTCCAGGACTCATACTTATGAATCACATAATTCAAAATAGCTAAGCTATTTAGTCTGATACAGCTTTACTGTAGATATTTATGTTAGTTTTTGTTTGCATCTCATTCAATTTTGTAATAGTACTTTGGAACAATCTAAAATAAACTCCAACTCGAACTTGGTGGATCACCATATACTCTAACGTGGTGGGGGTACTTGGCCTGCAGCCTCGTACCTTACACTTCTAGTGCATATGGTAAGCTTTTAACAGTGTACAACTCATTACATGTCATTCTTACTCTATTGTATTATGATATGAACATCAATGCTGACTGCGTACTAACATGTCTGCTCACGATGCTCCTCTGTGTGATGTATTGATCATTGTACATAAATGTCTCAAGCAGAAAAAGGGCAGTACAAAAGAATGATGTGATCCCCATAAGCTACAACAGCATTATAACAAAACAAACAAGCTAATTGTTTAAGATAAATATCTATACTTTTATTTGTCTATTTATTTACACTTTGCTGACTTGTTTAGTACCACTAGGCCAATGAAGTCTTTTCAGGGGAGGAAGCAAGAGTGCTTGTAGCACTGAAAATTTCAGAAGGAACAGTCCCACATGAAAAAGCCTATGAGAAAACACTGTAATTACCTTAATGCATCCTTAATAGGTTCATAGGTAGGTACTAGGCTATCTGCCTGAAGGCATTTATAAGCCTAGCTGGAATGTGTTGGCTTTTGCCACCCCTTAGATTAGTTCCCTGTGCCTCAGTCCAGCAGAGCCATTGAAGTGATCCCTGGGGTAAACTTTGTTTCCTATCCACTCGTCAAGGTTTCTCTTGAAGAGGGTTAGAGAGGAGCTCTGCCAAATGTAGACTGGAATCTTGTTCCAGAGCATGTGAAGTCTCTGGGACAGGAATCTATCCATCCAGCACGTCCTATTTAATGTTGTGGTGAGGTTTAGATCCCTGGAGCATGTGGCTTGAGGGGATATGGTTTTCTTTAGGTGGAGCAATGTCCATCAATTCTGGGTTGGACATGGCCTTGTATGTCAGGCAGAGATCACCTCTGAGTAGGCAATATGCAACCGAGTACAGCTGGAGTTTCTTCAGTCGAACTGCATAGGGCATCTGCTTGAGGCCAGTGATCCTCCTGGTGAGGTACTTCTGTGGTCTTTCCAGTTGTTGCAGGTGTCTTGTAAGGTACATCCCAAATGGGGCATTGTACTCTGTGATGGGTCTGATGAGTGATGCATAGAGGGGCCCAATGACCTCTTTTGATCTGGATGCAAGCCCTTTTGTGATTAGGTGGGCCACATAGAAGGATTTTCTAACCACTTTGGCAATGTGATTATCAAAGGAGAGGTTACTATCTACTTGGGTCCCCAGATCCCTTATTACGTTTTCCAAAGGGGATGACTATGCACTTTCTGGCATTTAGCTTGAGGCCATGGTTTTGAAACCAGGTATCTGTCTCAGTGAGACCCTTTTGGAGGATGTCTGTGTCAGCTGGAGAGTCAGTTATAGCCCCTAGTTTATAGTCGTCTGTGAACTTGGTCAGCCATAGTCCTCGTGTGCTTGCCTGTACCTCTGAGAAGTATATGCCGAACAGGAGGGGTCCTAGGACTGAGCCCTGGGGAATGCCACTTGTAACTGGTTTAGAGTCAGACCTAGCTCCCGCAACTCTTAC
Source organism: Protopterus annectens (assembly GCF_019279795.1). Classification (NCBI taxonomy): domain Eukaryota; kingdom Metazoa; phylum Chordata; order Ceratodontiformes; family Protopteridae; genus Protopterus; species Protopterus annectens. The sequence goes on along the minus strand of NC_056744.1, from coordinate 1,756,322,736 downwards.
CATGTGGGTTCTGTCCATGAGCCAGTTGACAACCCATCTTGTGACATAGGAGTTTATGTTCAGGCTGGTGAGCTTGTCTGTAATACCTGAGTGGGGAATGGTGTCAAAGGCCTTTACAAGGTCTAGGTAGGCTGTGTGGACCACCTTTCCCTCATCTATAGCCTTGGTAACTGTCTCAAAGAAGTCCACCAGGTTTAGGAGGCATGAACTACCCTTAAAGCCGAACTGGGTAGGGTCCAGTGTTTGGAGGTTTCCAATGTCTCTGTTAATGAGATCCATGATGATGCACTCCATAGCTTTGCAGACCAAGCTAGTCAGGCTTATAGGGCGATAGTTCCCGGGGTCTGTTGTGGCTCCACTTTTGTGGAGCAGAATAACTGTTGCTGTGCACCACTCTGTGGGTACGTAGCCTGTGGAGAGGCTGGGTTTGAACAGTGTGTTTAGGTGAGGGGTTAGTTTATCGTTGAGCTTGTGTAGGACGCAGCCTGGGACACCATCCAGTCCCACTGATGCTGTGTTTTTGGCTTTGGAGAGGGCTGTTTTAACCTGAGTGTCTGTGATTTCAGAGGCACTACATTCTTCTGGTATGGTTATGGGCCCTTTTGGGGTGAGGGGGTGAAGTTTGCACTGAACCTGTCTGTCAGGATGTTGGCTATATCAGTCAGTTCAATGTATTTTGTGCCATTCTGCACTAACTCCAAGCAGATCTGAGAATTGCCACTTAGATTCTTGACATAGCTAAAGAATGCCTTGTGGTTATCTTTGGAGTCCATGGCAATTTTTCTTTCAAAGCTAGCCTTGGATGATTTTATGAGCGAACGTAGTTTCTTGCTGATACTGATCAGGGATGTCTTCCCTTCTTGGGATTTTACCCTTTTCTGTACTAGTTTCCTCCTTTTATTGTATAGCTTGTTTATGGCAGGGGTCCACCAGATTGGTTTCCATTTCTTGGAGGAGTGAGTCTTGGTTTTGCTTGGGATAGCCCGATCCATGCATTCTTGTAGGTGCCTGTAGAGTGCACTAGTAAAAGATTTTGCAGCTTGGTCAGCGTTATCCTTTAGCATGGGGGCTTTGAAACTTCCCACCTCGGTCTTAAGTAATGTGAAGTTTGCTTTTGAAAAGTTTTTCACGGTGGTTTCTTTGACCGGGGGTGGTGGCGGAATGTGGATATCCAGAGTGATTAGTTTATGGTCAGATCTAACCAGCGAAGGGTTGACCTCCGGTGTGGAACATCAGTTGCCCATGTTGGTGATGACCAGGTCCAATATGTTGTCACCTCTGGTGGGGGAGTTGACCAGTTGATCCAGGGCATTTGAGTTTATAAATTCTAGGAAATGTTGGGCAAGGGAGTTTGTACTTGAGTAGTTCTCCCAGTTAATGTTTGGGTAATTGAAATGACCCAATATCAAGGTGTTTGGTAGGACCTTTATGTTTCCCAGTGTTTCCAGGAATGCGGAGTGGGGGACCTGGGACATGGTGGGTGATCTGTAGCAAGCTATAATTTGAATAGCAGTTTTGCCCATTGTTAGTTGCACATGGATGATCTCTAAAACATCATGCTGTGCCACTAACCTGGAGGTGTGGGTATCCTTGATGAATATGGATACTCTCCCGCCTTTTGTTTTTCGGTCTGGGTTCTGTGGCCGAAATGTATGGTATGAGTTGTAGCCTGGTACTGCTGGGGTGTTCTCTGGAGCCTTAAACCAGGTTTCTATTACTGCATATACATCGATGTTCTCCATACTGAGGAGTGCCTTGAGTGTATGAATTTTGAGGTTTAGACTTTTGGCATTGAGTAGTATTACCCTCAGATTTTTGTTACTTGTGCTATTTACGGTGGTCGGTTTGTCTTTTGAGCTTTGCTTAAAAAGGCACTATGGGGGTGGCAAGAGCCTTTGCCAGTATTCAAAAGCCTAAGGGTGACAGATGCAAGCTGTCTCTAGCGAAGCAGCGTGGCTTGTCGAGCATGTCATCCCAGGCATACAGAATTTGGATCCCCTTTGAATGACACCAGAAACTTAGCCAACTGTTGAAACTGATAATTTTTTTCTTTATACCGTGGTATCATTCTTAGTGAGGGCAGGATGCTACTCAGGGTCAGGGTCATACCAGCCTGGGCTATGTGATCAGAGAGCTCTTCCATGTCTCTTTTCATGTAGTCCAGGGAGGTACGGCTCAGGTCATTCACACTAACATGGACAATGACAGAGTCATATTTGTACTTGTTCTGGAGTGACCTGAGTGCTTGTATTTATGTGGCGGATCCTGGCACCTGACAGGCAGCTAACAGTAACCTTCTCCTTATTCAGCCTAGTGAGTGGGACATCAGTGTGCCTGACTATAGAGTCACCTTTTACTAGTATGTTGGGTATGTTATTTTGCCTTGAGATCTGTGATTGTGTGGCACACTGGTTTTGTGAAGTATGTGTTTCATGGTTTGTGTTGGGGGTGAAGGTTGCTTGGATGTCTGCTTTGGAGGGCTCTGTTGCTTTTGCAGATTTTTATTTAGCCGCCGAGTATGTTTTCATGTGTTTACGTGTGTTTTTTGCCGGTGCTGCTTTAATGGGTCTGTGTGAGACTGGTGGTGTGATGCCAGGTATTTCTCTTCTCCTCTTGACTGTCTGATCCAGTCTTGGGTTGAGAGAGCTTAGCCTCCAGTTTGGGTATAATTGCATCTCTCGCATGTATTAGTATTTGGTGGTAGGAGGAGAGGGTTGCCTGTGTACATGAGGCAGTTGTGACATTGCCTCAAAATGCCCAGATTCACCAATTGGACTGGAGAGTACACCTGAAACTGCCCTTTGGACATGCCTGGATAGGTACAGTGAACTGTTTTACTGAATGGCTGGTAAGGTCGAATAGATGCCCTTGTCCTTCTGTAGTGCTTGGGTTTATAAGTGCTTGCTATGAGTTTTGAGCAAGTGCCGGGCTGAGAAATGAATGGTTTGAGTGCTTAAGTTGAAAGTTTGTGTAGTTCCAAAGGAAAAAAAATTGAAGAGGAGACTTTGTGGAGCCGGGAATAGTTATAGCCGAGCTAACTGGCACTGCCCGGCGTGCAAAACTGGGCAAATGTGTTTTTTATAGTAGGGAAATGAAAGATAGAAATTAGCCCAAAATGGCCAATAAACTACTACTTTCTGGGCTGAAACCACTCCTCCAGGGACAGATAAGCTGCTCAAAGCTCCCCTCTCTCACAGGTGAACAGAGAAATTTCCTTCTATCCAAGTAAGGCATGGGCAAACACAGAGATTTGTAACACAGCCTTAAATTCAGCACTAACCTGAAAACTGGACTATACTAGCTTTGAAAGACAGGAAACAAGTATATATATTTTTTCAGAAAATAAAGCAGATACAATAAAAAAAAACACTTAAAATGTACATAAAAAGATGCTTATTGTTATATATCTCAGTTCAGAGTTGTAGTCAATGCCCCTAGTAATAAAGTAGGAAGAAACACAAATACAGTAAAAGCAGATAAATAAAGTGCAATTTTTATATATACATATATATATATATATATATATATATATATAAAAACAATAGAAAACAAACAATCTGCTTTAAACAAGTTACCCAATTAACCAGAAAAAAAGCTCAAAACTGAGCCCTGTTCCAGCAGTCTTCAATCAAACAAGTTCTAACTGCACACTCCCACTATTAGGGTGCAGGGGAACCTTCTCCAAAAAAGATGGCCTTGTCCAGTGCTCAAGTTATACAAACAAAGCTAGATTCAGCAAGCCTGAATCTGGTCCTAAGCTACACCAACAAGGTGCACCAATTTCAGAAAGAAACAGTTCGAATAAGCAGGAACAGTAAGCCTGTGACCAGAAATTCCCAGCTCAGAAAGAGCAGAATCTAGCCTCTCCTCCCACAAGAGTGCAGACCACAAACCTTCTTAATGTAGAATAACTGGCCTGAAGCCCAAGTGCTTAAACCAGAACTAATACACTTTTAGAATAGCAGACACTGAGCCTTCAATCAGCAATTCCCAGCTTAGAAGGATGTAAGCTACCTTTCCTTCTACAACAGTGCAGACAACAAACCTTCTTAATGTAAAACAACCAGTATGAAGCCAAGTGCTGAAACCAAAAGACTTAGAATAACAGTTACAATTTAATCAGGCTACTACCAAGCAGCAATAAGTGCAGCAGAATAAATAAAACTGAGTACTTTAAGAAGAGGCAAAAGCAAAATAAAGTAGGAGGAAACACAAATACAGTAAAAGCAGATGAATTTTTTTTTTCTAGTAAAGTGCAAGGAGATGGGTCTACTTCACCCTGTCGAAGGCCGACAATATCAAAACTGATATTGTCGGCACCAAAATGTCGAAAGCGAAAGTCATCTCGTGTGTAAATGGAAATCTCTGTAAGGGGAGATTTCCGTTTACTGCAATGTAGTGCGATCTTGGAGTTGGTATATTTAAGTAGCGGGGGTGTGTGGGGGGTGCAGGGGGGCTTGCCCCCTGCATACAGCAATTTGTGTTGTGTTTGGGTGTTTTTTTTGTGTGTACTTAAAAATCACAAACAGAGGTCAAATTCCACCAGTGGTAGCCAAATAATGAATTTTAAGAGAACGTTTGAACAGATGCAAAAATCAAAACTTTGTGTCAAAAGGGCGACCACTGCATGTATTCATTGTAAGCAATGTTCAAACATTTATAGGGAAGATAGCACAATATTACAAAATGGGATGCAGAGTAGAGTGAGATATTGTATGGGGAACTGTAATACAAGAATGATAGTGTATCTAGCAACGTGTACAAACTGTCCAGCTTTTTATGTAGGAAAAACTGAGAGGGATCTGAAGGACAGAATGTACGAACATGCTTATGACATTAAAAACAAAAAGGAGGCTAGTGCACTTTATAAGCATTCTTTAGTTTGCCCGGGTTTTACAGGTTTTAAATTTGGCATAATAGACATGGATAGAATAAATGTAAGAGGGTGTGATGTGAAAAATCTTTTGTTAAACAAAGAATTAAAATGGCCGTTAAGATTAAAATCTAGCATTCCTCCAGGTTTGAATGAGTATATTACCATCAAACCAGTGTTACTGGCAAAAGCACTAGAAGTGTAAGGATTGTGAATGTGGTCACTGATTGTTGAGAGATTCACACATGTCTATTAAAGTATGACAATTAATTTGTTTTAATTTTATTTTTGTTAATAAAAAATGTGCTTTGAAATGACACTTTAAAGTCTATTTAGAAAAGAGAGTACATTACAAAGTCACTCTTGAGCTTGTACTAATAAGGTACTATATGACTTTAAATTTGAATTGGATTTTAATTGTATTAATGGCACATGGTATAAAATAACCAAGTAAAATGGTATGGAGATATCTGATGAAGTCTTGTTATCTAAGACGAAAGCGCTCATTTTGTTGTGAAAGAATAAATTATTTGGCTACCACTGGTGGAATTCGACCTCTGTTGTGATTTTTAAGTTATTACAATTATTCTACAACTATTTCACATTTTTTTTTTTGTGCGTGTTTAATGTTCGGGGGTTTCGACATTTTTGTGTCGATTATTACGCTGTCGACAGTTTGAGTTTTCGACAGTGCAATATAAACGCCAAGGAGAGACAGGGAGGAAGGAAGAACCTTACTGGGTTGGCCTTCTCAAATCTTCTCTCTGTATTAAGTAGAGTGAACACTAGACTCAGAATATGATCTCACTGTATTCGGTTAAGTGAGCAAATGAGATGGACTCAGGAGTGTTCAAATACAGACTTACAGGAGGGGCAGGAAATTCCAGAGCCACCAACACTAACATCAAAATAAGAACAGGGAGGGTGGGTATGGACAAATAAGAAGAACAAATACAATTGTACAGATTACAGAGATATTAAATCAAAATGCAGACAAAAAATGAGAATAAACACTTATCTTTTCTCAATATCACAGCTGGCAGTAGGTCAAGTTCTCTGCAGCAGCCTGAGCAACAGGTATATATGATTTAAAACACAGGACAGAAACCAAACAATACAGATGCAGGAATACTTTGGCCGGATGAAACTAGTTCTGAAAACTTACTGACACTAAGAAAACAGACAAGGCCTCCAGACAAAGGATTTCACTACAACTGAGGTGAACACTAAGAAAATATACAGCTATAACACACAAGAAAAAGAATAAGTACAAATGTGAGGCATGTAACTATTGTAAATTCATTTCTACAGGGTCTAGTTTCACAGTGAATCAACACATGTTTGAAGCCAGAGGCCGGTACAGTTGTAGTTGTAAATCAGTGGTTTACCTGGCTTCCTGTCAGTCATGTCCGGCTTTCTACATCGGCAAAACTGACAGGAAATTAAAAGAAAGGATTTATGAACATACATATCATATAAGGAAGAAGAGCAGTACCAATGCCCTAGCAAGAGACTGTAACGTGAACCCTACCCGTGCTTTTTTGTTTAAAGTGATAGATCAGGTAGTGGTTGATGAAAAAGGTGGACCACATCAGTTACTGTTAGAGAAACGTGAACTTGTTTGGCAGCTTAGGCTAAATTCCTACACTCCCCCTGGTTTAAACGAGGTCACATCTTTGACTTGTATTTTGAACTTGAAAAGTCTATTGAGGTGACACACACAGTATTTCATTTCATGTTAGCAAAAGGTAGCAACTGTTGTAGTTTATTCCTGTTTTTTTGTCTTGAGATCCTTTGCACATTTTTATAGTCTACTAAAAATTACTTTTAAATTTTTCAGCATTTTTAGAACACAGATCCTCTAAGGTCTTAGAACATAGTTTACTGTATGTATTTGTACTTTTAGGTATTTGACACCCTGTCCATAGTTATTGACATTTTTGCTTCAGACACTGTCACCTCTTGGTGTTGTGAGCAGTAGTCTGTTGTTATATTTGTACTCATTTTATACTTGTTATTATTATTATGTTCTTTTCTTCTTTTACACTCGAAGCATATATCTAAAACTATGTTTTCCTACCTTTATGCTTTTCATTCAGTATTTCTGGATTTTATGTTGGAGTACAGTTTTGCATTTTGTTTTTTAAAATGAAAGTTTTAAACAGAAGTTTTAAATGAATGACCTTATTTTGTTGACATGAGCTTTTTTAACACAAGAAAAAGGTTTCTGATGCAGAACACTTTTAATTATTTAACTTAGCATTTAATTAGTTAATTGAATGGTAGCTGAATCCAATTACTGTGTTTCGCTTTGGCGCCTTTTTCATTTTAAAACTGTGTATGAAGTTTTTTTTCTTTTGTCTGATGAAGTCTTCCAAATGTGGAAGACGAAAAGCGCTTCACATTAAACTTTTTTGGAGTTACTCTAGCCAGATCGGGGCCTGTGTTGTTGTTGTTTGTTATTTTCAAGAGTGTACATATATATATATATATATATATATATATATATATATATATATATATACGTGTGTGTGTGTGTATGTGTGTGTGTGTGTAAATTACGTTACCTTGAACAAAGTAGATGCCTACTTCAGTAAAAGTTAATTTCAATGAAAGTGGACTTTCGCTGAAGCCTAGTCACCGGATTGGCTGACTAAAAAATAAACACACAGAAAACATGTTTTGCAGGAGGCAAGCCCCCCTGCACCCCCCCCATGTGGGGGACTGTACCCCTCACACACACCCCTACTTAAATATACCAACTCCGAGATCGCACTACAGTGAGGAAAAGGGAATATTCCTATTATGTGCTGTATTGTGATCTCCATACTTTGTTTTCAAAGTTTTGGTACATTTTTTTGTTTGACTGATTGCCAAAGAAGATTGTATCACAAATTTAATAAACTCCATATAGGAATAGCGTTATTCCTACATGGAGTGAATGGTGACCTTGTCTGCATCTCCCTCTCGGCAATGCACCTTGCATATTAAAGAAGGTGCATTACTGATGGGGAGCCGTATACACGTATACTGAATGAGTGCTATTGGGTGTGTTACAGTGCTCGCAGATCTGTAACATGCCTCCTACACTCTCAAAGTGCCATACAGCATTAAAATAAAGAAAGTATCCTCAGACACGTATTTAATAATGTGAAGTATAATGTCATGTAGGGGTGTGTTACAGTATCCGTAACACACTCCCTGCATTGTGAAAGTGCCATATGGCACTAAAACAATAACTCCAGTGCTCTGGACCAGCTTGTAAACACCCCCAGAAGAGGTAAAAATATACTAAACCTGGTCATCACCAACATGGGGGACAAATGCTTTACACCTGCGGTAAATTCCTCATTGGCCAGATCTGACCATAAACTCATCACCCCATATATCCACATACCACCCTCATCTTCTGTCCCAAAAGAAACCATGGTGAAAAACTTCTCTGAAGCAAACTTTATGCTACTCAAGACAGAGGTGTCAAACTTCGTTACTCCCACACAGAATGTCAGTATGACTGAATCTGCTATATCCTACACAAAAGCACTCTGCAAGCACCTACATGAGTGCATGGACCATGCTATCCCGAATAAGACTAAGACCCACTCCTCCAAAAAGAGGAAACCAGTCTGGTGGACCCCGGCAATGAACAAGCTCTATAATAGAAAGAAGAAATTACTGCAAATAAAAGTAAAAACCCAGGAATGGATGGGGCTCCCTGACAAACCTTAGCAAAAAACTAAAAACCCTCATAAAAAACTCTAAGGCGAGCTTTGAAAGAAAAATCACAACAGACACCAAAGACAATCACAAAGTATTTTTAGCTATGTCAAAAACCTGGCTAGCAACTCTCAGATCTGCTCCGAGCTACAGTATAATGGTTCAGAATTCACTGAACCAACCGATATCACCAATATATTCAGTGCAAACTTCACCCCACCCTCTCCCCCCAAAGGGCTAATATCTATACCAGAAGATTGTGCTGCCCCTAAAATCACAGACACCCAGGTGAAAACAGCACTCTCCAAGGCAAGAAATGCAGCATCCATGGGACCAGACAGCATCCCATGCTGCGTGCTACATGAGCTCCAAAATGAATTAACACCTCACCTTAATACCATGTTTAATCACAGCCTCACCTCAGGCTATGTGCCCACAGAGTGGCGCACGGCAACAGTCATCCCACTCCATATAGGAGGTGCAACCACTAACCCCGGGAATTACTGCCCAATCAGCCTGACAAGTCTCATCTGCAAGACTATGGAGTGCATCATCATGGAACTCAAACAACGACATTAGTAACCTACAAACCCTAGATCCCACCCAGTTTCAAAGTCGTCACTAAAGCAATAGATGAGGGAAAGGTGGTTCACACAGCATACTTTGATCTTGCAATGCCTTCGATACCATTCCCCACTCGGGAATTAGAGACAAACTCACCAACCTAAAAATAAACCCCTATGTCACAAGATGGGTCACTAACTGGCTCAAGGATAGGACCCATTCAGTGAGAATAGGAAATGCTAGATCAGACTCCAAACCTGCAACCACATGTACCACAAGGCTCAGTCTTGGGACCCCTCCTTTAAAGTATTTCTCTGAGGTACAAGCTAACTCGGAGGGACTATGGCTCACAAAGTTTGCAGATGACTGCAAACTGGGTGTCATAATCGAGACTCCTACTGACTTAGACATCCTTCAAAAGGGTCTTATGGATACAGATATGTGCTGCCAAAACCACAGCCTCAAACTAAATGCCAAAAAGTGCATTTTTATACCATTTGAGAAAAAACAAGCACCTATTAACTACAACATAGGAACCAGCCCACATCACAGAGTGTGTGATAAGAGACCTAGGGACTCAGGTAGATAGTAACCTCTCCTTTGACAACCACATTGCTGAAGTGGTTAGAAAATCCTTCTACATGGCCCACCTTATCATAAAGGGGATTGCATCTAGGAATAAGGAAGTTATTGTCCCCCTTTACTCATCACTCATTAGACCCATTATTGAATATAATGTCCCATTTGGGATGTACCTAACAAGACATCTGCAACAACTGGGGAGGCCACAAAAGTACCTCACAAAGAGGATAATGGGCCTTAAACAGATGCCCTATGCCAGGAGGCTAAAAAAACTTAGACTGTACTTGGTCACATACCAGCTTCTCAGAGGTGATCTCTGCCTGACATACAAGGCTATGTCAAACCCTGAATTGCTGGAAATGCTCCACCTAAGGAAAACCCAATCCACCAGAGCTACACACTCAAGGGACATAAACCTGACATCAGCAATAAACAGGACATGTTAGAGGGACAGATTTGTGTCCCAGAGACTCCCCTTGCTCTGGAATAAGGTCCACATATATGTGAGGCAGAGCTCCTCGTTGTCACTTTTCAAGAGAAATCTTGATGAGTGGATAGGAAACAGGAAATTCACCCTGGGAATCACTTCTGTGGCCCTGCTCGACAGGGGCACAGGCAACTAAACTACTTGGGAGGGAGGCAATAGCACGACATTTTTGGCTCGGCTTAATTATGCCCTAGGGCCAATAGCCTAGTACCTACGTATGAACCTAAGAAAGTGTCCTCGGAGACTTATTTAATAATGTGAAATGCAATGCTTAATTTTTAATTAATGGTTAATTTTTTTTATTTCATTTTCTTTAAAGTTTAAGCATAGCTGAGTGGGTTTGCACAGCATGACGTTTTGCTCAGCAGTGCGTAAATGTATCGAGAAGCTATATAGAAATGTATAGCTGGAATCTTCACAGCCAAGTTAGCTGAATGGTTAGAGACATGACTGTGTGCAGTAGGTGCACGGTTCAAATACCCAAACAAATCATTCAGCTTTTACATGGGAAAGACTTTTTATAATCATTTTTATTTTATTTATTTATATAGTTATTCATATTTGTTAACCAGGGTAGTGTAGCTAGTCCAGAATCCCAGTGTTAGTGGAGCTATGAGGTGAAAACCACCATTTAAACACAAGTGTCTGATACAGTACAGTCACACAGCAAGGTAATGTAATGAAAGCACATGGGGGAGGTCATGTAAAGTAAAATACATACACTTAATAATAATGTATCAATAATGAGTAATTAATATCCAATGTTTATTTTTTTAAATGAAAAAATTTGTTTGCCCTTAGCTCAGTTTTGCTAAACACTGCTAAGCCAAGCTAAGGAATGCTTAAACAGGACCTGTCTGAGCAATACTTAGCAACACTTAGTTCTGCTTAGTCAGTTTGAGCATTGCTATGCAGTCCCATTCTAAGCAGTTCTCAGCTAGGCAAAGCGGGTTTGCGCACCACTAAGCAATGCTCAACATTTGCCACTTTAAGCACTGCTCAACTCAGCTTATCAGGTTTGCGCACTGCTGAGCTGTACTTATCATTTTTAAAAGTGGTCCAATGGTGGCAAAGGACAGAAAAATGGCCACATTTAAACCACACTGGCGAGAATACAGGCATACCTGATAGAGTTTGATCTGTGCAGGAAATATGGCAGGTGATGGAGAGGGAGTGCACCTTTGGGCACAGTGCTGGGGCATGTTGGAGCCAGGATCATGGCTGGGCTCCTTGTTAAGAACCATGACAACAGACTGCTGCAGGACCAGTACCACTGTGTCATGTCACCCTCAATAAAACTTATTCCCACAAATGGTTGTGTTTAATCTGGTCAGTTGTTGAAAAAATATAATTGTGTGTGGGTGCTACACAGCAAATATGGGTATGAGAGCATGAATTGAATGAGGGTTGTCTGATAATCAGCTGTTATGCTAAACTGTAGATGTGGAGCTGTAAAACAAGATACAATGAAATTTGATATATGTTCTGCACTAAGATCTGAAACTTGAATAGTAATGTGCAATGTATTACATTGTGTTCCCTGCAGTATTGTCTTGTGTTAACCTTTGCATTTCAGCTATATGTAGTCCTGATTGTAGGCATGCTGATACAGGCTAGTATGAGACTGTAATAGGTGGAGACTGCAAATATATGATGTGCAAATGTATAAGTGTCGGGTATGCAACCCAGCACCCTGCCATGGTTTGTACAGATCACACAATCACATCTAATAGGGGTTAAATGTGTACACCTGCATTCAAATTGTTAATACACAGTTCACCAACTATCTACCATGCATGAATCTCAGACATGTATGTTCAACTGTCATTACAGTCTTCTGTGACACTCCACTTATATACAAGGTCAGACTTTGTAACCAAGTGAGTTTTAGGCACAAATCAGTCAAGCAGCAGACATCAGTGCCCCAGTAGCTCAGTGTGATAGGAAATAGATATGTTTTTCATTTTTGCACACACAGACCACAGTTTGTATCCAGGGACTGGTACTAAGATGTGTTTATAGTTACACACAAGTAATCCTGACTATTTGTAAAAGAAGTCAGGTAGTGTTAACAGATATTTTCTACACAGGGCATACAAGTAAAGAAATGTTTGTATTAGCTGTATGAAGGGTATACTAAGTGTATAAATGTTCATGTCCAACTGCATTCCTACAAATGACAGCAGGATAGGTATATACACCATGCACTATTCCCGATACATGTCTCTCAAGTGACACGCTGTCATGGCTGGCTAGTGATCACTGTTGCCAATAACCTTGAACACCAATATAAATCCAATTGAAGTATGCCAGTAGCACACTCCCAAAACATCAGTGCAGGGTACTCCTTGTTAGCCATCCAGGTTGACAGCTTAACAGGTATGTACATGCTACAGAAGCTATAGGCCACAAATATATGTAAAGTGAGGGCAGACCTGTAGAGTATTGAGCAGTACTGTTGTGAAAAATATAGCCTATACAGTTGGTAATGGACTCTTTCTCTCCCCCACACCCCCTATCTTCATCACTAATTATTATTCATATACTACAGGTATGTTGTTCTCAAAACCTAATGTTGGGACTTCTGTTGTATTAATTTTCAAATATTTCAATGCTTGCATACTAACATACCTTGTTCAAATTCCACTGTTGGTGGCATGTTGTTGTAACTGTTACTGGCATGTTGTTATAATAATGACTGTTATTCCATTTATGCATGTGTTCCATTTGCTATGCAATTTATTTCAATTCTATTGTTCTGGGTTAACTGGAACACCCATGCATGCTGTTATAACTAATGTTGAAATGTTTTGTTGATGACTAACCAATACACTTTGACAAACCTCAACACCATAGCACATTTGGGTAGGCAGATCCCAGCGGATCTGCCTGTCCCACCTCATCTAGCCATGGCACCTGCTGGGACCCAAGCTCAAGCTGCTTTCTCCACTGGTCCTGCACCACCCTCAGGTGGAATCGCCTCAGGGAACGGGGCCTATCCCCGCGGGCACAGAGAGGACTCAGTCACCCAACACCAGTTCTGAGGTATGGTGTGCATGGACATCCAGTGGGATTTGGATGAATGCCTGCACCAGATTGAGGGCAGACTGGTGCACCTTGTGGGGCAGGCTGGCCCTGGTGTCCATCCCCCAGCACAGCCACCTTTGGGGCACTGAAGGAGCAGTGGTGATTGCCTATAGGTGGGGACCTCAGTCACACTGTTTCCATCTGGGGCATATGGTCCTCTAATTCCCAACCACTCTCCCAATCTAAGAAGTTTACACCCTCATGTGTTATACACTGTCCCTGTCTGCTGTCTTGTCTGTCTGCAAAAGCAACTTCTCCTACCCAACTTACCTCCCAAAACATACCTACAACCCTTCCCTAACTTCCCACTCTCACCTTAAAAAAGGGGGGGCATCTGTCTCCCAAAAATATCATCCCATACATAGCTCTCCATTTCACCTCAATGTACACTGACATTAATCAATTACCCCATGAATTACTCAACAAATTTATGTCACCCACACCCCTCCCTGTGGGGTGTGAGGCTCTAAATTCTAAATGGTCTGCATCATGCACAGCTGTTGCTGGACAAGAAATGGAGAGCTATAGTCCTTTCCTACACCCATCCTGCACATCCCAAGCTTCCTTTCATAATGTTTTTCCCCCTGCTTGACCCCATTTTACCACTTTCCTATCACCCCTTTTTCTTTTCTTTTTTTGGAAATAGCGCAGGTGTAAGTTGGATTAAGCACCACTAAGTGAAGTGAAGGGAACCTAAGCGCTGCTAGGCATCACTTAGACTCATGCAAATCCACTTAAAACTGCTTTAAATCACTATCTCATTCATCCACTGTTCTGCCCAGCAGCAAAATAACCAGCCCTGGCAAGTCTCAAATCCAGGACCCTGTGCACTAGAGTCAGAGCAATGGACCACTAGGCCAAATCAGCTGTGGGGAATTAGTACTGCTTTTGTAAATATATCATGCAGTACAGTCATGTAACATTGGGGAAGAAAACATGACTGCCAAGTTTTGAACCCAGGATCCTGTGGACCACAATCAGAGCAACGCACCACTAGGCCAAATCAGGTGTGGGGAATTAGTACTCCATTTGTAAATATATCATGCAGTACAGTCATGTAACATTAGGGTAAAAAGACACCACTGCCAAGTATTGAACCGAGGACCTTCTGAACTATTTTCAGAGAAATGTACCAGTACACCAACTCTGCTCTGGGGAAGTAATGCACTTTGGCTAAATATATCATGCAGTACAGTGATGTAACATTAGGGAAAAAAGACACCACTGTCAAGTACTGCACCCAGGACCTTGTCAACTACTATATACTGCATTACACCAGTAGGCCAACAGAGCTCAAAGATCAAGTAGTGTTTTTACAAACATATCCTGATTGCCAGTGACACACTACTCCTATATATATATTGGGACAAATCACAGTGTACTTGGGCTAGAGTAACCACCTGTCCCACTTTGTGAAGGACAGACCCTCTTTGAGCAGTTGTGTCCTGCAAAGAAATAGAAACAATGCAAATGTCCTGAGATATTAGGACATATTGGCTATATTTTATGTAATAGTTGCATAAAACAGTTATTCTGTATCTGAAACACCTAAATGTTACAAAATAAGCAACTAAAATGCTACAAGAATAAGCTGTTACATAGGCAAAAAATGAGGTTCTGTCCTTTGTACTGGCCGTGGGTATGTTTTGCCCTGCAAAATCTGATGTTTTTTTACCAAAACTGTTCCACTTTGGCAATTTGAAAAGGTGGCAACCCTAACTTAGGCCTCTGATGCAAACAAATGAGTACACAGACAAACAAATGCTGCTAGATGTATGGGAGACCTACTACAATATTAGGTAGAGCTGACAAATGCACAGACTGTTGCTGAATGACCACAGTTGTGTCCCCTATGTATGGCAGGGTTGCCATAAAACCTATTCTGTGTGCTGACATACTGGCAATGCAATGCAGATTGGGGTTAAAAGCCATGACAGCTTGGTGTCACATGTCATACCCATCTGAACACACATGTCCATGTCAATCATCACACTGTAAGCATGCGCATATGTCTTAGAAAGGCACTTGACATTATATAATACCTTGTTAGTAATATAGCATGTAATATATATTATCACACTATAACATTCTCATGATCTATATATATATATATATATATATATATATATATATATATATATATATATATATATATATATTATGAATATATATTATTAATACATTCTATATCATCTGAATATATAATATATATTATTAATATATTCTATATCATCTATCTGTGACATTCCTAGCATGTGTCACACCTGGATACCCACAGTCCTGGACCACAGCCCAGTCTGTGGCACAACTACATGCATGTTTATAAAACATAGGAATAACTGAGAAATGCAATGTCCAGCAAACCTGGTTGCTCCCACTGCATTCACTGCCATCCAGAGTAGCATGTTAAAGGCCTGCAGGGTGGGACACATTTCACAATTATGGACATGTGTTCTAAATGTTGTCTAGCACTCCCTGGAAGGCACTATTGCATAACATATGTACCAGAGGCACATGCTTCACCTGGACTGTTATGGGTACCATCAGCCAGGTAATGCTGTGATACAACAGGTGACACTGCTCCCTCACTGACAGTAACAGCTTGCTGTCCCCCAATGTCTTCACAATCCCTAGTCTGACTCCTGGCCAGAATGCAACAGCTGCGGCCTGCTACACATGCAGCAGTATGTCCAGCTACCTGCTACAACCTATCATACCTCCCACACACTAGAACAGAGGATCCACACGACACACATACATAAAGGACTGGGGGTGCTCATGTGAAAGGGGCATGTGTCTCCCCTTACAAACATACACAGCTGATAGAACAGCATCAACTGTAGCAGCATGCACATTCAGATAAAAAGGATCTATGACACTCACATCTGCCTGTCTCCTTACTGACCCCAACACACATTGCTCAACAGTACGCTGCTACAGAGTCTGAAAGTCTGTTAACAATGGCCAGACATAGCATGCAAAACTGTCAACATAACACATCAATCCAAACAGTGGACAGTATTTCTACCTACCATCTGTAAAGCTGTAGCTCCAACACCTCCATAATAACCTCCTCACAGGCCAGGAAAAGGGACAAGGCCTACACGAAGGCCTTAATTATAGCATTGTGTAGCCATGCCATTGGCTAATGGAAAGGCAACCCAGCTGTTCTGGATGCAATTAGCAAGTAGGAGTCACAGATTGGTGCACAGGCAATCACCTGTTCATGAGCAATACCTACAAAAGGCAAGCTGCTGCCTATGATAAACAGGTCTGAACCTTTATTCATGAAGAGACACTGCAATTCACTAGGAGACTACAACTTGATTTCTTCACTCAAAGGAGTACAGCACTATATCAGGTATGTCATTGAATGAAGCATCTAATGGAATGCAGATGGGGGGATGCAGTCATGAGAAATAAGAATTTAAACTGTAGGTCTCAACAATATTGCCTATACTGACATGTTGCTGTTAGTCTGCTGTCCAGCACCTATGTCCATCCCTTACAGCTCTGTCTGCAGTGGCATAGATCACAGCTCTGGCCCCTGAATCACCCCAGCAATGGTCAGCTCACATATGACTGCTAAGTTTGTTGTCTGTTGTACAATACCAACAGTAAGAACTGGTGGATACAGGTGGTATATGACATCATGTACTGTCAGTGAGCCCCTGTCACTCTGTGAACATCATACAGGCTTAGTTCAAAGATTGTACATGTGTCCCTCACCATTAATGAGGTACTCTGGCTAGGTCACTGTGTACTCCACACCTGCATCTCATTGCCTGATAGCTATGGCTAGCATACCTGGTGACCCCTTGCAGCAGGACAGCAGGTTATGGTTACTAGTAGTGGGGGGGCACTGGCTCTGGCTCAACAGCAGTGCATACATATTGAACATACAATGTAACGGAATGCATACAGTACCACATATTCATGTAATATTACTGTGTTGCCAGGGTCTGCCATGTCACAGACACATTCTCCAAACTCTGGGGACAACCACCATGTAATGTCCAACCATTGTCTGCAAATACACATTTATGTGGCAGGGGAGTCTACATCTATGAGGCACATGTACACATTCTACAAACACCCGGGTACTGCATATGTCAGACAGCTGTGAGAAGGGCACACTACACCACATATGCACTGCTGTCAGTTAATGTGTAGCACAGATGTTCCTGGAATGTCCACATGCACTTGTAGTACCACTCACTTATTTTTCAGATGTAGGCCGGATGACATGGTACTAACATACTGCCCATAGATACCCAGCAGTTGATGACAGTGATGGGTGTGGACACATACCACCACAGTGTGTTACACCACTCAGGCCATGTCTGCTACTCCTGGTGCCATATCACGTTACTAGGCTATGGGCCCTGAGTAGCCATATCCCTAGGCCAGATGTTAGCCCATGTTAGCCCACATGTATGCAAGGCAGCACCCGATGCACCCCGTCCAGCAGGGACACAGGCTGTATCCCAGGGGTGTATGTGCAGTTAACCATCCAGTTATCCAGGCTACACATGCAAAGGTATAAATAGCAACACTGCCTGATGTGGACAGGGTGACCATTCCACCACAGGCTGATTGTGGGGGACACATCTGAACTGCCAACAAGACCACTTCATGTCACACATCAGGTTGAGGGTGTGTGTGTGTGTGTGTGTGTGTGTGTGTGTGTGTGTGTGTGTGTGTGTGTGTGTGTGTGTGTGTTTTAACAGAATGGAGCATGACTTGCACTTGTGCTGCAGTCTCAGAAATGTGGAGTCCATGAGTGCCTTCCATGCCACACTGAGGTCACCCATGAGGATTATATATGAAACCAGGTAGAGGTTTGGGGTTATGGCCTATCACTGTGAGGTACATGTGTGATAGCCAGGTATTCCCTGTTGAGGAACCTCTGTAATATCCCCAGCTGCTGGATGTGATGTGTGATGTGAATGGTGAACAGTGAATTATAGACATTAACAGTCCTCATTGGGGAGATGAGGGGATGTTTATACCCCATGCCCCATGATGACATACCCTTATGTATGACATGGGCCATGTAGAAGGTTTATCTTACAATGGAAGCAACATCGTGTTGACATGTCATGTTGCCAAATACTTGTGTCTACAGTACACTTACGACTGATTTTGTGCCTAGGATGTTGTTTGTACTGTCATAATATATGGTGATGTCACTCTCCCAATAGGGGTTCACACTGCATGTCCTGTTATGTGGCCTGAGGCTATGTGCCTGGCAATGGTCATGTATCTGTGTGAGACCCTCCTAGGCAGATGACCACATCAGTAGGGAACCAGTGATGGCACACAGCATGCAGTCAGCTGCAGACATGGTCAGACATAGGATAATGGCTGTTACATGTACCTCAGATGTGTACATCACACATAACAGAGGCCCAAACATGGAACAGGTTACACACCTACTTATGGGTGAACCGCATGAGGTGCATTTCCCTATGTGGAATAGGTGTGTCATGTCAGCGCACTGGTGTGCTATCCCTATGGCAACATATGCTGTGATGCATACTTGGCAGTGTTATATCCTTGATGGCCATGTAGGCTATACTGTCACAGTTTGTCCATCTCAAGGTAGGCATTTTGCAGTGTCACTCCAGTCCATGGCTTTGGTGACTGTCATCGAGGTCATCTGAATGTAGCAGACATGAACCCTTCCTTGCCTAAGTGTGTATAATGAAGTGTGTCCAGGTTGCACATGTCCTTGTTAATGGGGCTCACTTGAAACTCTGCTATGGCCTTGCAGAATAGCCTAGTTAAGCTGCTGTGTCTATCATGTGATTGAGTGGGGGATGCCCCACCTTAGTCTAAAGAGGTGACATTGGTCATCCATGAAATGGATGGGACAAAGGCGGTAATCAGTCCTCCTTTGAATATGGTTCCTTATGGTGTTGCAAGGTTATGATTGGGGTCAAGTAGGATGCATCCTGTGATGTGATAGGATCCCATGGCAGATGTATACCATGACTATTACATGGCAGTGATGACCTAACCCCACATATAGGAGATGGGAGACATACTGTGGACATTCTGATGTACTCATGGGGAACACAGGGGGTGCAGCTTACACCGACTCGGTCAGGCATCCGGTATGCAGTACTAATAGCAGTGGCATAACCGGTGTCCCTCGAGCACCACAAGTGAGCAGCTGCTTCCTGTGCTGTTGCAGACATATGTACAGTAGAGGAGATGACTGTGTGTAGTGGATGTAGACAATGTAGGTTCTGTGTTTGTTGTGCAGATTTGCATGACAGATCCCATTCTCATGTAAATGCTAAGGAGACAGTGCTCCAAAATGGGCACCTGCCTCTACTTTGTCTCAGACAGCGGTATGTCTTTCCTGTAATGGACAGTATGTATTGCACATGTCCACCAGACAGGTGTACATATCCTAGCAGGGGATGATGTAGGCCTGTTGGGTATACCTGACTACATGCATCTGTACAAATGCACATATAGCACTTGTGTGTATGTGTGTAAATTGGTGCCAGTACTTTATGATGGTTTGTGGTCTGTGAGGGTTTGTATACCCCCCAGGAGGATGTATTCTATGTTGGAGGTGTATGTACGACTGCCCTAGGTGGATGGATATTATGGGAGATGGTGACTGCAAATGTGACTGCATGATGGTTGCTTTGCCATGGAGGATGACATTGTAGGGGTGCGGCAGTGTTAACCCATGTTATGTAATGTCAACTGCAATACATCTTCACCTCATGTGGGGGTTGCTTCTGGCCACACCAAGGTGTTCCTACATCCACTGATAGCTTACTGGTCATTTGTGTGCTAGCATGGGTACATCTTACAGTGTATGATAGGGTCATTCAACTGACCCTAGAGCAGGGTCCAGACCCAACTCCAAATACAGCTGATGAGGTCCATATATGCAGAATTGGTACATGAGGTGGCTGTAACTAGCTGTGAATTGAATAGATTTGTGCTGGCAATGGTAAACTGCCCCTGCAGTGTCCCCTGTGCATCTTACTGCCTGTACAGAGTGGAGGTGTGTATGTGTCTCATATATATGGAAACCCCATGTCTGATGGCATTACCAGCTACACTTTGGCTTCTGCATGCATGATAGGATGGTTGACCATGTAAGGCTGGGGTGCTGTCTGCACCTTTGAACCATGGTCTATATGACTGCACAAATATCTGCAGTTCCCAGGGTTGGAATGCTTGCAATGAGGGCAAAGTCATGTCTACACCTCTAGTGTTTGGCAGTATGGGCTTCAATGTGTGCTGCACTGACACTTGAATGTTGACAGTGATAACTTCACCAATGTTACTCATGGAGTCACTATGGGTCTGGTGTGAACCACTGCCAGACATGAAGACCTGTGAAGACAGATGGACTCCACCTCTCGCAGAGCATTGTGGTCTGTTTAATAAATCAACCCCGACTCACAGGTACTGGAACCCCTGTAATATCACAGGAGAAATGTGGACAGGTTAAGGCAATCATTCCCTGATTGTAATGCGGCATCTCTCTGGGTGACAGCATAATGCTGCATAAGGCTACGGACATACCTGCCTGGGAACATAACCTGTGTGCACACTCATGTCTCACTGCATATAGTCCAGGGACATACATGTCAGGTCAGGTCAGGCACACCAACATTTACTGTGACAGACCCGTGACAGTACCTGTTGGTGAAAAACAACAGTGTGTATGCAGTATTGTAGAGTCTGTCACCTGACACAAAAGTAACTGTGACCATCCACATACACAGCCAGGTCCGAGGCACACCAGTGTGTGTCCACTAGAGTCCCTCTTGTGTAACATGTTTGACATGGGCTGACACCTGTATGGCTGGTTGACACAGGTGTGTGGCCATGTGTGTTATGTGCTGTTTACGGCTGTAGTGTTCATGTGTGTCTTTGCCTCAGAGATCCCCTTTGTTTGTGGATGTGTATGTTGAGGACCACTGCAGATGTTTGTGTGTGATATGCAGGTGTGTGAGGTGTACTGATTGTGTTATCAATCTGTTTGAGGACAGATCTGCAGCACTGACAAGCAGAGAGCATGGACTGCAGATTCCTACAGTCATTCCAACTCTCACACATTGTGTCCCTTGGTGGTGTTTGTAGATGGCTGTCCATCCGTGTACATCAGGCAAGTGCTACAAGGTGCCAGGACACCAATATCAAGCACACTGGCTGGGGAAACTGTAGGACATTGTCCAGCCATACACTCCAGAATCTGATGGAGGAAGGCCAGGGAGACCTGAGGGGTGGTCCTACAGACCAGGTGATTACTAATACAGTAGGAGGCTGACACCACAGCAGGTCATGTAGACAGCCTATGACCAAGCAGTAATAGGTGCAACAGCTACATGCAGTGCAACTCCTCATAGCACATGCAGCAAGTAGCATGAAACATCAGAATCAGGGGGACAATGCATGTTGTAATGAAGTATATTTCCAATACCCACAGACATACTGTGCTGGTAGATGGCAGGGGTATGATGTGGGGACAAGTGGTGGATAGTGCTGGTAATAGTGTATGTGCAGGGTCTGTGCATAATTAATGGTGGCAATGTATGCAGTCCTGTGATGTGTTCCCTTGTTCATGTCTTTCAGGTGGGATGTACAGAAGATGCAACCCCCTCTTCTCAGAGGCCGAGACTGCCACAATCATTGATGCCCTGAGACTCCAACACTGGGTACTGTTGGGAAGGAGTCACCAAAACCTGCTTAAACCCCAACTAATCACCACCCATTGTTCCTGCAAACTCTCCCTAAGCATTTCAATCATATACTCTAATAAGTGTATGAATTCTTGATGGGACTTAGCCCATAACTGCATGTATTATTGCCTGAAACTGAAGCCGCATGATTTTGATGTTGTCTAAGTTTGTAACCCTACTGAAAACTGTATATTATACTTATCTCTAAATGTTTCTATTGTTCTTAATGTATTTGTACGCTGCTTTCTGGAGATTTTCTACCCAGGCCTCCACTGAAAATGAACATATAGCCAGTCAGACTTTCCTGGGAAACAAATGTAAAATAAAATAAATAAATAAAATAAACAATATACTGCCATGTGGGCAGAAATGGTAGCAACAGTCAATAATGTGGGCCACCGGCACAGGAGCTATGAACAGGTCCGACACAGTCCCACTGATCTCATACACCATGCATGGCAAAGGGCTGCAGCTGTGGCTAGGGACTGTGCTGGCACAGGTGGAGGGCCTGCTACACAACCACCACTCTCAGCCACAGAGGAGTTCCTGACAAACCTGGCATCAGCCACCAGCTCACAGGAAAGCATCAGTACATACTGTATGTCATGGAGGTGGGTGGCACAGAGTCCACAGCTGAGGAGTGTCCAGGTAAGCCTCCAGTGGTCTCTACATACCTATACACATATGTCAGGTCAATCTGCATCTGTGGTTGGGGTTTTGTAATGCACACATGTGCACACATATTGTGAATGTCAGCAATTTGGGTAGTATCACAGCTTGTACTGTACATGTTGATAATGCACATATTATCCTGTACCATTGCCATATGTGTGTGTGCTGACAACACCTCTCCCCCACAACACCATAGGTACTTCTGGTGTGGTTGAGTAACATCAACCTGTAGCTGGTGAGTGTGAACTATCATGTTATGGGTCACCTATACCTTAGGCATGTTAAGGGCTGCCAGTCTGCCATGCACACAACTGTTAAGCACAACCATATTGCAATATGTTCTATGTTCACTTGTGGTGGGGTTCACTGCAGTGCATCACATTGGTAATCACAGTAGCATATTTACAGGAGCTGTAACATATTCCCATGCAGTTTCGTATAGGTGTAGCCACTGTGCTATACAGGGGTGCATTACTATTGTGTACATGGATGCACTGTGTGTTAGGTGGAGGTCCATCACATACTCCAACTTCTCATGTATCTCACAGGTGTATAGTACTAGCAGCATTAACTGGACATAGCTGAACTGCATGTTGTTGGGGCATGTCCAGAGTATGCCTGTTGTGGTCTGATTGTGTGTTGTGCATGGCATCAGTCAGAAGGTGTGGTCTGTATAATGTCTTTGTGGCACCTCACGTGTGTGTGTGTGTGTGTGTGTGTGTGTGTGTGTGTGTGTGTGTGTGTGTGTGTGTGTGTGTGTGTATCATCAAACATTATAGTGCAGGGATTAATGTAGTCATGTTGTCTTCCCCTCACAGGTGACCAGGGGGATTGGAGTGTGTCCCCTTCACAACCTGATGTCAGTGTCTCATTGGACATTGATGATGATGGTGGCCATTGTGAGGCAAAGGTGGGGTTGCTGGGGGCTGAATCTGTCCCATTGGTTGACATCCCACTTCCACCCCAATGTCCCCATGCATGGTCAGTATGTCCACACATACACAGTCCCTTGCAGCCACAGATATTGGGCAATCGGAGGGTGGTGGCATCAAACAGGGTAGAGTGAAGACTCTGGCATCTAAGACTGCAGACACTAGCCATAGCCAGAGAGCTGGCAAGGTACCACACAGGCAGATTGACAGGGGTGCTCAAAGGAGGACTGCTACCCATCCAGCCCCTGTCAGAGGTGCCACAGCACATGTCACCTGACACATATTTCAGTCCAACAGGGTTTGGGACTTTGGCCTTACCTCTGCTGTTCTGCATTCTCTGAGTTGGTATATATAATATGCTGGGGGCACGGGTGGTGCAAGTGTTGTATTTACTCATGTTCTCCTATTCAATACTTTTAGATTCAATCTAAAAAGATTGCTGTTTTTTTCATTGTGTTTTGTCCAGTCAGTAAATGATGAGACACATATCTGACTATGACTCCCTGACATTTGACAGAAATGACAAAATGCTGAAGCATCAAAATGTCAAACACAAAATATGCCCTTTTCCCACTGTTGTGCGGTCCTGGAATTGGTGTATATAATTAATATAATTAGCAGGGGGAGTGGGGTTGTGTGAGAGCTTGCCCCTTGCATTAAATAGGTTTTTAAAATTTTAGTTTTTGAAATTTTGATGTTTCAACATTTTGTCATTTTAATCAAACATCAGGGAGCACTCAGTCATCAACTTCCTTCACAGTGCAGAGGCTGTGGTCATTGCATCCAACGCTGATACTGCAGGAGCTCTGCCCAGAGGGCCAAATCCCAAACATTTTCACTGAGAATTTTGTCTTTGTACAATAGTTTGAGGCCACTACATCTGAACCCGATACTGTGGGAGCTCTGCCCTGAGGGCCAAATCCCAAATGTTTTTACTGAGAATTTTGTCTTTGTATAATAGCCTGTGGTCACTACATCTGACCCCAATACTGTAGGATCTCTGGTCCAAGAGTAAACTCCCAAACATTTTCACTGAGAATTTTGTCTTTGCAGAATAGCCTGTGGTCACTACATCCATTTCAGATACTGCAGCAGCTCTACCCCAAAGGCCAACTCCCAAATGTTTTCACTGAGAATTTTGTCTTTGTACGATGTAAGCAAATTTAACCTGAATAACCTGTGTATTAACTTCATCTAGTCAAATACATGCCTACATGTGCTGGAAATTAGTTTTTAACATTCCTCCCCTCTGACAGAGTTGTCCTTGTACTCTAAGGACCACTTAAAGTTGACCACTGTCCTTTCTTTTGACCAATAGATTACAATGTATATACAAATTACTTAAGTCTTCCTGGCTGGCAGGTTTCTGCATTCAAAAAATGAATCAAAATCTGTTCTTTATACCTCTCTGCTAACTGCTTTGTATTGTCTATAAACTGATAACTGTCTTTTATAATTTGACCAGAGGGTGGGAGGGTCACTATAGTAGAATGTATTGCTAAATATCCCCTCACTATTCTCTCCTCTTTCACTCAGTCACCAACTTCCTCACAGTGCAGGTAAGTGTCACATGTTATTACATTTCTATTTGTTTTAAGACTGTGTAGAACAATGAATAGACCTTGGTAATGTGCTGCATTCTATCAATTTTATTCAACTCAGACAAGCTTTACATATGTTAAGTCTGTACCGTTTAACAAGCATGTAATGTCAGTTTGTGTTGTTTTGTTATATATGCAATACTCTTGATACACTAGTTAATCCCATGAGTGTGATGGTTTTAATTGTGCTCATCAGTGCAGTGCTATTTTATGATAACTTGTCCAATGCAGCTCTATATATACACTTCATTACTCTGGTTCTCTATCAGTATACCTTCTGCTAACCTACTTTCAGTTTAAAAACTTTTTTTAGCATCTCTCTGTTCTTATACTTTCTCCATATCCTCTTGCTCTGACTTGGACTGTGGTCCTTCCTCCATCTACTTTTATGATAAGTATTAATTTAATCGCCTCAATATAATATGACAGCTTAGTAGAGTTTTTCACTTTTCTTTCATTTCAGAGTCTGTGGTCACTACATCTGCCCCAGTACTGCAGGAGCTCTGACCCAAGGGCCAACTCCCAAACATTTTCACAGAGGAGTTTGTCTTTGTACAATGTAAGTAAATTTAACTTGAAGAAGCTTGCAGTGTATTAATTTCAACTAGTCAAATACATGCTTGCCTGTGCTGGAAATTAATTTTTAACATCCCCCTGACAGAGTCGTCCTTGAATTCTATGGACGACTTACTAAGTTGCCCATTGTACTTTCTCCTGACCCACAGATTAGTCTGCATATGCCAGTTACTTAATTCTTTCTGGCTGACAGGTTTCTGCATACAAGAAATGAATGAAAACCTGTTCCACTTTGTAAGTCTCTATTATTTGCTTTGTATTGGCTGTAAACTAATAATTCTCTGTTACACACACATTTCACTTGTGACTCTTATCCTCTAACCCTCCCAAACAGCCTTACTACTATCATACAAACACTTTTTCTTCTTCTTTCGGCTGTTCCCATTAGGGGTTGCCACAGCGAATCATCTGTTTCCATTTCTTCCTGTCCTCTGCATCTTGCTCTTTCACATCAACCACCTGTATGTCCTCTCTAACCACATTCATAAACCTTATCTTAGGCCTTCCTCTTTTCCTGTTACCTGGTAGCTTCATCCTTAGCATCTTTTTCCCAATATACCCAGCATCCCTCCTCAGCACATGGCCAAACCAACGTAATCTTGCCTCTCTGGCTTTATCTCCAAACTGTCCAACCTGAGCTGACCATCTAATATACTAATTCCTAATCCTGTCCATCTTTGTCACACCCACTGCAAATCTTAACATCTTTAACTTTGCCACCTCAATCTCTGATTCCTGTCTTTTCATCAGTGCCAGCGTCTCCAACTCATATAACATAGCTGATCTCACTGCCCTCTTGTAGACCTTCCCTTTCACTCTTACTGGTACCCGTCTGTCACAAATCACTCTTGAAACTCTTCTCCACCCACCTGCCTGTACTCTCTTCTTCACCTCTCTTCCACATTCACCATTACTCTGAACTGTTGATCCCAAGTACTTAAACTCATGCACCTTCGCCAACTCTACTCCTTGTATTCTCACCATTCCTCTATCCTCCCTCTCATTCACACACATATATTTAGTCTTAGTCCTGCTGACCTTCATTCCAATCCTCTCTAGAGCATATTTCCACCTCTGCAGGGTCTCCTTAACCTGTTCCCTACTCTCACTACAGATCACAATGTCATCCGCAATCATAGTCCACGGGGACTCCTGTCTGATCTCACCTGTCAACCTGTCCATCACAATTGCAAATAAGAAAGGGCTCAGAACTGATCCTTTATGTAATCCCATCTCCACCTCGAATGCATCCATCACTCCTACTGCAGACCTCATCACTGTCATACTGCCCTCGTACATATCCTGTACCACTCTTACATACTTCTCTGCCACTCCTGACTTCCTCATACAATACCACGACTCTTCTCTAGGCGCCCTGTCATATGCTTTCTCTAAGTCCACAAAGACACAATGCAACTCCTTCTGACCCTCTATATACTTCTCCATAAACACCCTCAGAGCAAACATCACATCTGCAGTGCTCTTTCCCAGCATGAAACCATACTGCTGATCATTAATCATCACGTCCCTTCTTAACCTAGCTTCCACTACTCTTTTCCATAACTTCATGCTGTGACTGATCAATTTTAACCATGTGTAGTTACTTCAGCTCTGCACATCACCCTTATTCTTAAAAATTGGTAGCAAAACACTTCTCCACTCCTCAGGCATCCTCTCACTTTACAAGATTTCATTAAACAATCTAGTTAAAAACCCCACTACCATCTCCCCTAAACACATCCATGCTTCCACAGATATGTCATGTGCACCAACAGCCTTTCCGTTCTTCATCCTCTTCATAGCTATCCTTACTTCCTCCTTGCTAATCCACTGCACTTCCTGATTCACTATCCGCACATCATCCAACCTTCTCTCCCTCTCATTCTCTTCATTCATCAGCCCCTCAAAGTACTCTTTCCATCTGCTCAAACACTCTCCTCACTTGTGAGTACATTTCCCTCATTATCTTTTATCACCCTAACCTGCTGCACATCTTTTCCAGCTCAGTCCCTCTGTCTAGCCAATCGGTACAAGTCCTTTTCTCCCTCCTTAGTGTCTCCATATGCCTTATCCTTAATCTTCGCCACCTCTCTCTTCACTATATGCCTCATCTCCTTATACTCCTGTCTACTTTCTTCATCTCTCTAATAATCCCACTTCTTCTTCACCAACCTCTTTCGCTGCATACTCTCCTGTACTTCCTCATTCCACCACCAGGTCTCCTTGTCCTTCCTCTGTCCAGATGTCACACCAAGCACCTTTCTAGCTGTCTCCCTTACCAGCTCTGCTGTAAATTCCTAGCTCTTCGGTAACTCTTCACTGCCACCCAGTGCTTGTCTTAACTCTTCCCTGAACTCCACCTCACAATCATTCTTCTTCAACTTCCACCATTTCATCCTTGGCACTGCCCTCACTCTCCTCCTCCTCCTTCTGATCACCATCATCCTACAGACCACCACCCTATGCTGCCCAACTACACTTTCCTCTGACACCACTTTACAATCTCCACTCTCCTTCAGATTGGCCCTCCTGTGCAGGATATAATCCATCTGTGTGCATCTTCCTCCCTTCTTGTACATCACCCTATATTCCTCCCTCTTCTTAAAATAAGTATTCACCACAGCCACGTCCATCCTTTTTGCAAAATCCACTACTTTATGACCTTCTGCATACCTCAGCATAACACCATACCTACCCATCACTTCCTCATCCCCTTTGTTCCCTTCACTAACAGGCCCACAAAAAAGGAAAAACTGCAGTAAACTAGATTAGGTAAACCAGTGAATACAAAACAACCAAACCAAATGTAGAAATGCTCAACTATTTATTGTAAAAACAAAACAGCAAAATGCAAAGCTTCCAGATTTAACCCTTCATAAGTGCTAACACACACTTTCAACTATCACAGATATTATAAGGAATTAATCACATGACACAGCCATCCAATGAAAATGCAATTAAAAACAATTAACACAAACTATTAATGCAAATACATTTGCTTTCTGACTAAAACAGGTTTCAGGCTGATTGCATTATTCAATCCTGGATAGGCATCACCCTTAAATCCACAGCTGTACTCCATATTCTCTAAGACATTGTTCATATGTTCTCCCCTTAAGACTTCAAAACACCACATCTATCACCCTAAACTTAAATTCATGTGTACAACCATTATCCAAAACATGTTTTGCTAATGCGTTTCTTCGAACCCCCCTTCATGTATCTGATATATGCTCCAGTATGCGCTCCTTAAACTTATGACTACATTTCCCAATATAGAAACATGAGCATTTTATGCAGGTCGATAAATAAACTGCATGACTGACGTTACATGTAGCATAAGAACAGAAAGAATACACCTTCCCTGTTACTGGGTGGACAAATGTGGTACTATTTATGAGATCTTTATAGCAACTACAGTTAAGACAAGCAAATGTCCCGATTTTATTACTAATATTACTTCCTTTATCTACCTTAAAATCCTTGTAGTGTAATTTCCTTTTTAGGTTCTTCTGATTTCTATAAGTAAAACTAGCTTCTTATCAGTAAATGTAGCTCAGGCATAACTGTTAAGATTTTCCAGTTCTTTTGTACTATTTTCTTACCCTCATTAGTTCTTCTAGTGTATGTAGTCAAATATCTGATTTTATTTTTTCTTAATGCTAGGTCCATACTCACATTTTCATCGTCATATCTTGTCCCACTAAAATAAGGTCTAGCCCCCACCTTTCTATCCTGGAGCACATAATTATAAAATAGGACGTTGCTATTCATAACATTTTTCTTGCTAAATATAACATCACCAGCATGCCCACTGAAATCCGCTCCAATCAACACTCTCTCACCCTTGGGTACACTCAACACCACTTCATCCAACTCGCTCCAAAATGTTTCTCTCTTATCCATCCCACATCAAACTTGCGGAGCTTATGCACCAACATTCATCGTCACACCATCACTATCACACAAGCACTCATGATTCTTTTTACCTAATTCCCAACTGCCATGTAATCTTTTAGGACCTTTCCCAACTACCTTTCCCCCTCCCATACTGCTTTGTTCTATATATAGCTTCATAGTCACACCCCTTCCTAACTGCACCTGTCTATTCTACATTGCATCTACTTTTCCCAGATAAACCCTTACGTCTTCCTATTTTAGCTACATTCACATACTCCAGCCTTTTAAACCCCTTTGTTCCTTATATTTCGGAGAAGATACTAGGGCGACCTTACTCTTTCTTCATACATAATACTGTTTTTCCACCTACCCTCTATCAGTTTTCAGACTCCACCACCACTAAATATCCTTCTGGCCTGAAACTTCTTTTTCCTTTGTGATCCCCCCCCCCATAACTATAACATGCAGACCCCTTTACCTAATCATGCTACTCCTCAGTTTATCCTCTATTCTCCTGCTACAGGGCCATATCTCATTCTATCATGACTCTGTAATAGCTCTCAGCATCTCTCCAACTCTATTCCACCCACCTATTCATACTTCCTCAATATGTTCTCCACACATTCCACCAAAACTGATTAATAATGCCCCTCATCTTCACTCCAAATATAGACTGATTAACTCCATTTCAACTCAAATGGAAACAAAATTAAGTGGAAAATTACTCTCAAAAACAAGTATCAGTAATTCCTCAATATACTAAAATCCTTCTAGGAGGAGACATTCACCTTAATCCTGGCCCCACTTATCACAATGAACATAAAGATAATTCTATTCCACACACAACTCTAACCCTACAGTGGTCAACCTCCAACCCCAGTAATCGAACCTTTGCTGCCATAAATGTTAGATGCATAACAAAAAAACTGCAGAACTATATGCCTGGATCACCCAACATAAGCCTGATATTCTAGCTTTACCTGAAACTTCCTTAAATCCAGCATAAATGACTCCAAAATTGTACCTCCTTGCTAGAGAGTCCTAGATTCATAGATAATTACTAGACTAATGACCTGAATGGGGGTGCTTTCTATGCCTAGCCAAGTTTTGGCAAAAGAAAATTATGTTCTGTATCCTAAGAGGAAACTGGTGACCAGGCATTTGTAAGCTACACCTGTCCAAAAGGCACACTGGTGACAGGCCTGGTGTAATTTTCCTGTTCCCCATCCATTGCTCTAGGTTGCACTTAAACTGGGTGACAGACAAACTCAGCTTCAGATGGATGGGAAGACTGTTCCATAGGAGGGGCAGTTTCTATTTAAGTCACAGACAAAATTCAGGCTCTAGACCTTATATTTCTGGTACTGTTTGATGTATGAATATGCAAGAGATTCACAAGTGTGCAATTTGCAGATGCCTTGTGAGCCAGACATAGATCGCCCTTCATAAGTCTATAGGAGACTGAGGCAAGGGAAAGGGCTTTAAGGCAGTCTGCATAAGGCAGGCTTGTTATGCTTTGTATTCTTTTTGTAAGGAACTTCTGTGTTCGCTATAGTTGCTACATAATATCAAGCATAATGACTGTATAAAGAGAAAAGGTGTGGTATTTCTTTAATATTTCCCAGCAACAACATTTCCCCTTACTACAAACAAATACCAAAATTCAGTTCAGCAGAACTTCTTATTACTTTCCTGAAATTAAATAATTTTAAACAAATATGTATTACTGATCTTTACATCCCACCAGGTGACAATGCAGCTATACTGGAAGATGTCCTTTGGATATCCATAACAATTCCACAAGACAAAAATACTGCTAGGTGATGTGAATGTCACTTGGTTGGATATATAAACTAACTCCCCCACATCTAGAATGAACTTATTTGGTTTCACACACCTAACTAATAACCCTATACATTATAGCAAGACATCAAATTCCCTATTAGACTGGATCCTAGTATCAGAACCTAGCAAATACACTACCTCAGGTACAATGTCTAACTCTCAGTGATCATCCCCTAATCTACACAACCAAACATCTGAGAAAATTCTCAGATGATGTAAGAATGTTATTTGGTCTTGATAAATGTGCAAAAGCAACCTTTAAAGCTGGAAAGCTGCAGCACTAAGAAAACATCAGCCTGGGATAGGAATGTGATTTAATGGATATTGAGCAAGGGGAGTGCACAAATACTTGGGAACAGATGAAGGTTCAACAAGAAAACATGAACAAATGCAAATAAAACTCAGTAAAGGATATTTCAGAAGACAAACAATACTGAAAACAGCCCTAAAATCTAGGAACAAAGTCCAAACTATAAACCCATCAGCTCTTCTCGTTCTAACTTATAGTTTTGAGGTTATTGACTGACCCCAAAAGGCACTAGATCAATTGGACAGGAAAAAATGCTTCACACATCAAATGATATATAAAGATCAGTGTATACCAAATTTACATATCCCTCATCCTGAAGGAGATATGGGGCTCCTCAAAATTCATGACATCTATAGATCTGCAGTTGTAGGATTGTAAACATATCTGCTGACCTCATCAGAGCCAAACATAGTGAAAGTGTTGAAACATGAGAACAAATCTAAGAAGACTTCCCTGCTTAGTTTAGCAGAATCATATCAGTGTCAAGTGGGAATGGAAACCAAACCAGGGCAGCAACTGTATCTGATGTAAGAAAATGCAGCATAACTGAAAAACAAAACTGTCATGCACTTAGAAGTTCTAACTACATTTTCAGCTTGTATTTGCATTTTATGTTACTTTGAAAGTTTTAAGGGTACAGTGTATTTGGAGTAGAATAAAGTACTTAAATACCCCCACACACACACACACACACACACACACACACACACACACACACACACTCGCATGCAACTTTTCCTATTAATTCATTCATGAGTCTGTTCTAGATGAAGCAATGTGAGCTGCTATAGGCCTTTTTACTCTCTAGTACATTTCATTCAGAAACTTGATAGTCAAATATGAATCAGGACCTTGTAAACAGAAACATTTTTTAAACAGTAAACAGAAATACTTGAAAAAATCTGACCTTGTCACGTCTGGGTACACCTGACACGATGAGACATGAATTAGAAACAAAATTAAGTTCCATGTAAAAGACAGTACACTGCATATTTGTCCTTTTATTAAGTAAATTTCTAAACTACATCTTGTAAGTAGTGCCATAAAAGCGTTATATAAATAAAGGATTCTGGTGTCCCCTAGTTAACTGAAAAACAAGTACTGAAAATATTCTCAACTATATTAATGAAGGTATATCATGTGCTATTCATTTTAAAATGAGGTCTGCCTATCATGATACTAAATTCTAATGTCTGCTCTAATCTTGTTCATCTAGAAGATGTCTGGTGCTTAAAAGTGCATTCTCCATTTATAAGGACCACATGTGGTAAGTCAGCTATAGTGTGTCATCTTTCATTACATACGCTCAGATATAGACTTACAACTATATAAGGTATATTAACTTTTACATGTTGTGTAAAGCTAGGGCATACATTTTAAACTAAGTGATTGATTCTGTCATAAAACAGTCACTCTGTAATTTAAGTATCACAAAACATTGCACTCTATATTATGATGCTACTTAGGAATTTTATCAGAATGCTGACATTTCATATATTCAGTCTGGTTGGGAAAAATGCTTCTCCTTTCAGTTACACCAAAGCAAATGTGAGCAAACAGTTCCAGAAATGTCTAGTCAGAACTTATGAGTAATTATAAAGTTTCTAAGAATTCAGTTTTCATATCTAGTTATTGGCTAATGTGCAGATAACAATCATAAATCAAACTCTCGAGTTCCTACAAAAATAGTCTGTTTTGGAAGTTCAGTAGTATCCTGATGAAATGTACACCTCTGTTTAATATTTGACACTCTTAAAAAATTAATAAATTATTTTCTTTTGCTTTGATAGCTGACTTTAGTGCGTATCTTATCTTTAAAGAGGTATTATTGAGATAGAGTTGAACTGAATATTGAAATAACCCTGCCAACAGTCTGCAACCTTACATGCAGGAACTTCAGAGGGTCTATATCACATCATTCAACTAACTATTTATCAAATACCTCTTCGTCAAACACACGTTGTCGAAATCCTTTTTGTAGAACAATCATTACAGAGAATATCTTCCTAGGGAATAGAACCAGTAGTTCAACAACTGATCATCACAAAAAAGTACAAAATGTAAAACTGACTCAGGTGGGGGGTTTTGTCCACATCTCCCCACCCCCTAAATAAATATACCAACTCTGAGATTGCACTACAGTGGGGAAAAGGGCAAATCCCCAATCATGGTTCCCTGCATTTTTTCTTTAGGAAAATATTCACTAAGATGATGATTCATCAAAAAGGGGTTTTGACAAAATTAGTTCAACGAATACTATTCAATAAATAGTAAGTTCAACGATGTGATATAGACCTGGCTTCAGAAGGCACCTGCACTGGTCATCACCATGAGGTACCTACGCTCGTCATCACCATCATAAGCAATTCTGAAAAGGCCTTTGATTCAGTGCTGGCTATACTTATGCCTAGTCTTAAAAGTGATGAAAATGAGCAAACCTCACACCTCTAGGAATGTGTTGAATGTTTCAGCCCTGTAGTATTTATCAACAAAATAAATCTGTCCATGGTTCAAACCTTACACACAAAACACCAAACAGTCATGGTGTCCAAACAACTCTTGAAGACGAAGCAACAAAATTATCCAAGAAAAAACAACATGAGCTCAATGTCAAACACTACTCTAATGAGTAAAATAATACAACACAGCAAAGCTTTCAAGTTACAAAACTCTTTTGCAATGTAATTAATGGTTCAAGCCTTGTAGGCCTCACAAGCTATGGTCTTAACAAATTCCTCCTTATCACAACCTTTTACGATCTATAAGTGCACCAAACAATAATGTCCCATGGTCCTCATGTCCAATGAAGCTCTTAAGATGTAACTGACTTCACTAGACACAGTCTCAGAACAGTCGCTATTTGAGGTGGTGCTGCTGGCACTATTTTTTTTAATCTGATGCTTTCTGTGGCTTCTGCTTAAACAATGATAAGTCCCTTACATATATTAGACAACGAGCAGCTGCGAATGTTAAAACACCTGGTGTTAGTCTTCCCTTTGCTCAGTGCTCCAAGTCCCCCAGATATTTAGTTATCACTCTCCATACAACCTTTTAAAAAAGATTGATATCAACCCAAATCTATAGTTGGTTTAAAGCCTTTGTTTGGGTACATACCTGGAACAAACTATACCTCTCCTTAATGAACAGAACAGTATTAATTAAAATGTTTCTAAATCTATTATTTTTGTATTTAGGCACACACCCCATCGCACAAGTGTCTGAGGAAGATAGTACAGCTACTGCCTCATTTTATATGGGTGGGTAAGGTGGGGAGGATAAAAACCTGTTTTGATCAATTCCCTACCAGGAACCTCAGCTGGGTATTCCAAAGTGGAAGAAATACATAGTGGCCTTAACACTTTCCTATTTATTCGGCTACAGTAAAACTGCCCCCCCTCCCCATCTGGTTACTGTTAGAATCTCAGATTATGGCTGCTGATTCCCCACATGCCTTGAATTGGTACAAGGATCCTTACCAATGCATCTTCCTTCCTGTTACTGATTGGGCAGTACACATGAAGTCCAGAAGACACTTTACCCGCTCTACTCTCAAATGTGATCCGGGGCACTGTGGCACCTCTGTGTATCTGAAACTTAAAACTCTCAGTATACCAGTGAATGAGAGGACATGTAAGGATAAAGAGGTGTTATGACTGGATGATGTGATCTGAGAAATTAGAAGAAAGTTTCCATCTCTTTTAAGTACTGCAATGAGAAACGTAGCTGGTCAGCCTGATCACTGGTTGTATCGGCATTTGTATTATGTAATCATGCAGGCTGGCCTTGTGCAAAGAGTCTTCTAACATTTCTTCCCGTTGCTGGGGAAATGAAGAAAATGAGCAAACTCAATACCTCCTAGAACATGTTGAGTGTTTCAGTCCTGCATTACGTTTTGACAAAAAAGCTGATCTTGAACTCCTAAGTCCTTTTTAAAGATATAGTCAGAGTTCTATCACCCCTAATCAACAGTAAAAC
Organism: Protopterus annectens; assembly: GCF_019279795.1. Classification (NCBI taxonomy): domain Eukaryota; kingdom Metazoa; phylum Chordata; order Ceratodontiformes; family Protopteridae; genus Protopterus; species Protopterus annectens. Next base: position 1,756,286,895 of record NC_056744.1, on the reverse strand, counting down.
ATTAGAAAAGCTGAGTATATGCATAATTAGACTGAAACATAAGCCATAATTATACAAGAAAACCTTCCTGTTTTATGAGCAGGGATACGGGGCCCCAGCACGTAGGTTTAGCAAGAGTCGGACAGTGCTTCTTAAGCGTACAGGCTGGTGGGTGAGAACACAAAATAGTCTGCCTAAATTTTGGAACTGCCCCTCATTAAATAAGCTTTTAGGACACTTAGTCTTCATGCTTCCTTCATTTCACTGCCAACCATATTCCCTGTCCAAAACATATATTGCTATTTTTCAATGATCTGTATCTGTATCAGTGGATAAAACTTTAAACTGTGGACAGTTCAAACATTGCAAGTCATGGGAGCCATTATAAGCTGCTTGTGGAAAACACCAGTGAATTTGTCCAGAGTTGATTTTTACCACTGGCTGCATAGGAACAATAAACTGTGATTATGCCCTCATTCTTCTATAGGGCTATCAAGAAAACCCTACAGCATACCTCCACTACTGACTCTTAAGTAAATCCTAATGACCGTTGTCATCTTTCATATGTATCTTTAAAAAAAAGCAATGACCTTATTATTCTATATACAAGACTAACCGGGTCTATATTAAATCATCAAATGCTTAGAAAAGAGAACGATGATTTATCGAACCCATGTAAGCGAAAGCTTACAAACTCGAACACTTAGAACAGCTATTTTTTTCCAAGGGGAAAAAAATCGCTGTTCCAAAAAAAAGAAAAAAACCCTTAAAACATGACATAAATTGGGGGGCTTCTCCCCCCACACACCCTGACATGGGGGGCTGTACCCCCCACACCCCCCTACTTAAATATACCAACTCTGAGATCGCACAACAGTGACAAAAATGGCAAAGTAATGGATGCGGCCAAGCGATTTCTTTCCCAGGGAAATAATTTGCTTATATGCCTCTTAGTCATTTTGCCTTTTCAAGTTCGACCAAGATGCATTTGAAAGAATGCGTCTTTGGTCATCTAATAGGAACCCGCCAATGCAAACCATTCCAGTGCAATGCTTGCAGCAGTATGTTGATGTATTCTCTCAAATTAATGTGTTTTTCTCTCTCATATATCTGTTATACTTGTGTTTAACTATTTTTTTCTGTTTTGTTGAGCATGTTTTGATCTGCTTGTTTAAAACTGTTAAAATATTTTCAAGAATGTTGTCCCAAGTGTTTGAAAATAAAATTTGGGGTAAGGGAGTTTTATCTTCAGCAACCTTGTCTGATTAATTTAACACCTACAAACACAGATTACACTTGTTGATGATGTAATACCTACAAACACATAGATTACACTTGTTGATGTAACACTTACACTTAGATTACACCTGTTGATGATGTAACACCTACAAATACATAGATTATACTTGATGTTATCCCCATACAATTGTGTCTTGTTGCATACTTAGTCATCAAACTTGTGCCGATCTCCTCTGTGTTATAATTCCATTGGGCCACACGCACCTCGCGCTGTAAACAAATGAGATTAAAGCAGATACCTTGTCAGTAGTGTCTCTTCAAACAGTAGTGGATACTGTATGTGATCCAAAATAGAAGACTGAAACTGACTTTTATAAACCATGTGCATCCTCACTGACAATGCTATTAAAAGTGAAAAGTCCTCTTATGAGACCTCTCCAGTGTAATGGGTTGCCTGTGTGAAGTTCAGGATACCTAAACTCCCAGGTATCCTGGGCTTTGTTTTATACATGTAAATGCAGGCTTTGGTGTTGTAAAGGTGTTGGTATCTTGAACCAAGGAGACGTAACTCACTTGCATGTGCAGCGTTAGAGTTGTACTTGCTTCACACAAAGCACCGGTGCTGGGATTCTTATATCTCCTTCCAAGACATGCAAGTTACATGACTATAGGACTGAAATGCATAATTAGCGAAAGAAAATGCACCCCTGTGGACCACTGAACAATTATTATAAATTGTTTTCAGGCATAGTGGCACCTTTTACAAAATGAATAGGTAGATATTCAGTTTGAAGTACATTTTCCAGCAGCTAATCCAACATCAGGCATTATTATCTCAGGGGTACCTTCCATTTGGAGATGCTGGGGGAGGTATAGTGAATTTATGGAAAGGAACTTAGAATTAATACAAATTATTCTAAAAACAAGTGGTGACCATGTGTGGGGATGTGTACAATTTCTCATTTGAACATACTGTACAGGCCAGATTCATTAACACCTACATTAAGTACCAGAGGCATCGGGTTGCAAAAAAAAAAAATATTTGATGGTATGGAGAACAGACAGGTAAGTGTATGGTGCATTTTACTTTCTGTGTTGGTGAACTGGATAGGTGTAGTGCATTTTACTTTCAACTGGATAGAGTTGTTGTGTGTAGTGCATTTTACTTTCAACTGGATAGATAGAGAGGTGTGTGTGTCTGTGTGTGAAAATGCCCAATACCTCAGGCTTGAACCCTGTACCCTGTATGCAGGTAAAAATTGCAGATTTTTGTCTCATATTTGATCTGATCTGTTCAAATGCTGCAATGCTTGACATTTGATGGTGTAGTAGTAGCATTGTTGCCTCACAGCTGCAGGTTCTCAGGTTTGATTCTTGGCTGGGGTTCCTTCTTTGTGGGGTCCGTATCTTCTCCTGTGTTTCTGTCGGTTTGCTTTTCTGTCCTCCCTTGTTACAAAGACATGTCTGCATTATTTCTTCCTAGGCCTCTGCTGAAAATTGTGTTTTTGTTCCAAGTCAGACTGTCCTGATTAACAAATGTTAAATAAAATTGACAGGCATTTGAATTTCAGACTTCAGGTTTCTGAATGTTTAATTCCTTGCAGATTTGATGGTGCAGTGGTAGTATTGTTGCCTCACAGCTGTAGGTTTTCTGGTTTGATTCTTGGGTGGGGTGGCTTGGAGTCTGCATCTCCCTGTGTTTGTGTGGATTTGCTCTGGTGCCCTGCCAGAATTTCAGACTTCAGGTTTCTGAATGTTTAGTTGGTTTTCTGGTTTGATTCTTGGTTGGGCATTTGAATTTCAGACTTCAGGTTTCTGAATGTTTAATTCCTTGCAGATTTGATGGTGCAGTGGTAGTATTGTTGCCTCACAGCTATAAGTTTTATTAATCCCTGTGTCTCTGGTTTTCTGGTTTGATTCTGTTCTGTCAGGAGTAAAATTGACCGGGATTTGAATTTCAGACTTCAGGTTTCTGAATGTTTAATGCCTTGCAGATTTGATGGTGCAGTGGTAGTATTGTTGCCTCACAGCTATAGGTTTTCTGGTTTGATTCTTGGTTGGGGTGGCTTCTGTGTGGAGTCTGCATCTCTTCCCTGTGTTTGTGTGGATTTGCTCTGGTGCCCTGCCATTTCACAATGAAAATTGTTTTTGTTCTTCAGAATACATAGTAGCACAACCTTTTTCTAGCAATTTTCTAAGTTTATAAGATGAATATTTTAAATTTGTCCCTATTTTTGGGACTGTATTCCCCCATTATTGGCTTTGTCCAGGTTTTTGTGCTAAAGTTGACAGTTATGGCAAGAACTGAATTCACTGAATATGGACTGTAGAATTGTGCATATTTACTGATAAAGGTGCACTGTAGGGTGCATATTTACTGATAATGGTGGACTGTAGAATTGCATTTACTAATAATGGTGGACTGTGGAAGTCTGAGTAGACTTTTATGATAAATGTTCTCAACTGGGCAGTTTTGCCATTATGGGTGCATATGTTTTGTTTCATTGCTTACTGGAAAAATGTTCAAAACAAATTTAAAACACCCTCTAACAAGTGTACTGTATTGTACAAGGAATATAATTTTAGTACAATGAGGAATGTGTATCAAAGAGCACATGTATGTTTCATATGCAAGGGGCCTATGATTGAAAACAGCCCAAAATTAATCTTTATCTGCCACTGGCAAAATGTATTTTCTTTGAATGTGGGTTTCAATGCTGTTTCAATGAATGTGAGTTTCAAGGGCAGAGAAGTTTTAATGCTAAGTTTTCATTGTGAGACTGCATTGCTTTGTTTAACAGATGACTTAATGTTTGTGCTGTAAAATACAAAATAAAACTTTCAAATGAAGTCCAACTCATCATTGAAGTAAAGCAGTATGCACATTAGTGTTTATGGTAAATGGAGGAAATAGCCAAGTAATGGCTCATTGGAATGGCTGCAGAGGCTCCATTCAACCATTATTTTGTCAGGGGAAGGGCAGCAAACTCAGACAGGCCCAGCTGAACTATACCTCCCAACTGTCCAGATTTTCAAAGAATGAATAGATTTTATTTTTGGTTTGTTGTTCATAAAATTTGTAGTTTTAATTCCTAAATGATTTGCCAGAAGTCACTAAATAATAAGTTTCAGACTTCATAACCTTCATAAAAGTTCTATCAACTGTCTCAATTTATACAAGAGCAATTTTAGTACTGTTTATATTTGTTCAGATTTACTGCATTAACAGGTTGAGAGGTACATAGAATTAGGCATAGCCAACCTCTCAACTGTCCCCAATTTTTGGCTCAAAATGTTGCTCTTCCCTAATAATCCCTCCATAAAATAGCAATTTTGGAAGAAAACATGGAGGGTTTACAATTAAGAAATAACTGTAATAATCAAAGTTATAGATTACTTGAAATGCATGTAGATTCTTTTATTTTGTCAGCTGCTCAAGGTAGCAGTACTAATATTAAAGTGTCCCTTCTTTGACAGGTAGCAGCTGTATTGTGTGTCTATTTTATATTTTTGCATCACATTTTGGTCCATTTTTCATAAAATTGTGTTTTTGGCAAATTAGTGACAAATCACTAAAGACTGAAGTTAGAAAATGACAGACATTTGAGTTTCAGATTTTATACCCTTCAGAAAATTCATACTAATGCAAGACCTATTCTATTATCTTTCTAAGTTTATTAGAGCAATATTTAAAAATTGTCCTTATTGTTGTGCCTTTGTCCCACTTCTGTGTATGGCTTTGTCCAGATTTCTTGCTCTTGAGGTTGAGAGGTATGACAAATGTGTCAGGGCCATCACAGTGAGAGATTTCAAATTGTGACATGCTTGTTGCACCCCACTCCCCAAGTAGTGACTCCGGATGTTGCCCAGCCAGGCAAGGAGTAGTTGTTACCACCTTGGATGGGGAGGACACACAGTGGCTTTTCATCTGTCCTTGATTTTGCAGAATGGTCTGGTTTCTGTCATATTTTTGTACTGTTGATTTATGCTTATTACTCAGATTTATGCTTATTACTCAAAGTGCCAAGATGCAAGTAAGCCTTTCTGTTGTTGCCATGCAGAGAATACTTGACTAGATAATGTATAAGCCTTGGGTATTAAAGGACAGGATTCCATTATTTTAAAAGCTCATTACACTTGTTGGAGACTTCCAGTCATCTCTACAGACTAATCATGTGTGGTCCATAACCTGTACAGTAATCCTGCTTTTCATTTTACTTTTATCATGTTTTCCCCATGAAACAAGTTGTCAGGCAGCAGGTCTTTTTGGATAAGAAACATTTTACAAGTGGGGCATCACATAGATTTCTACTTTCAGCATGTTGCTTGGTACTTTAATAAAGCTGAATATATTATAATTAGAACTGCAGTGCAAGGAGAAGTGGTTTGAGTTGAGTGCTTCTGGTTTTCTTATACTTGATTTTGACTGGCATTCCAGTAATGTATTTAAAAGTAATTTATTTTTTCATGCCTCACAACCTTTTGTTTCCATCTAGATATTAAGTAAGCTGTCATGCAGCCAATGTATTGAAATATTTTTATTCTTCTACACTTATTTTTGTCTTGATTGGACTTTCATAATGATGGTGTTAGTTTTTGTGGTTTTGTGCATAGCTCCCTTTATGGTTGACCACACCCCTTCCCTTTGACCCCACCCATTCAGCGTCTCCTGCAGCCCCCCTGTGATTTGAAGTCACCAGCCGCCACTGTTAAGTTCACAGGATCTGTATTCTAGAACCTTCCGCTAAGTGTACATGACATCTACACTTTGTAGTAACGTTTATGAATCCCCTCAGTATTTAAGGTACAAGCAAATCAGTAGGAAAACTACAATTCGGAGGAAGGAGGAGTTATGCTTGTGTTGATGTTCACTCAGCATGGTGTACACTTAGTGTAGGCGTTCATGAATCCCAGGGTACAATTACAGGAAATGGCATTCACAATGGAGTTTATTTGCTGCAATTAGTGCAAGACCATATTTCACCGATTTCTATAATCCACAGGATTTTAATTATGAAGTCCAAATAAGCTCTTTTAAGTGCACCAAATGTGTCCACTTGTATGCCTTGGTACTATGAACAGTGCAGTCTCTGACCCCATAGACATATTTAAAATAATTGTTTTAAAAGTGAATTACATTTATAACAAACTGAGTTTTGTCTTGTTTCTTACACGCACCTGTGCACAGCTAAATTACCAAGAACAACTGCCAAAATACACCAAGCGAGAAACACACGAAAGGAAAGACCACTTTAATACGAAACACAGCAGAGCTTTCGGATAAAACATGTTAAAACATATAAAAACAATACAAATTATATTATTAAAAAACATATTTGCATTATTATTTGCAATCATAATCTTGATCTACATGTTTTATGTATTTTATATTTATTAAGGTCATGTGATTTTTTTGGCTGCTGGTCATATGACCTGTTTGGACCTATATCAAAGAGTAGGGATCTTTGTATTTTCAGTATTGATGAAGGATTGTATCCAAAAGCTCTGCTGTGTTTTGTATTAAAGTGGTCTTTCCTTTCGTGTGTTTCTTGCACAGCTAAATTACAACAGTGCATGCTGATTTCATTTTTTAGAATAACGTGTCTATAAATTTCTTTACCCATGACTTCTATTCAGTACAATTATTATTTCCTGTTATAAAATAAGTATAGTTTATTTTTGAGAGCCTTGCTTTAGAAGGAGATTTAATATGTGTATCAAACAAATTTGTAGTTTTGCAAGAAATTTCTTGAAAAGGATTATTATGGGTGTGGGACAATTGTCTCTGTCACGGTTCTCCTAGAGACATGGTCCTGACCTCCTGGGTACTGAGTAATCAATGGACTATGATCAAAACATTCTCCCATCCGTGCAGATGCCTGGGCAGTGGGAATATCTGGTTGGACACTGGGACTCTGAGCTCACAGATTTGGCATCTTCATTGTGTGTTGCCAAGTTTCTAAGCAACTACATTTGTTTACTGGGATATTATTCCCTCTTCGAGAAGAAGGTAATTTAGTTTTATCTGTAGTGTCAAATCTATTATATATATATAATTCCATGGTGGTATGGCGGTAGCGTTGTTACCTCACACCAAGAGGTTCTCTTGTTCGATTCTCAGCTTGGCTTATGAGTGCCTTCTGTGTGGAGTCTGCATGCCCTCCCCGTGGTTGGGTAGCGTTCAAAAGACATGCATGTGTAAATGGGCGTGCCTTCGTTGAAGGTTGGGCATCGAGCTGGCACCTTGGCATTTCGTAAAAATCTACTGCCAATCATTAGCAGACTGGACTTCTGCCGTGGCGACCCCTTAACGGGAAAAAGCTGAAAGACAAACAACATGCACATATATATATATATATATATATATATATATATATATATATATATATATATATATTTTTTTTTTGTGTCTTTTGGCTTTTCCCGGTTAGGGGTCGCCACAGCTGAACTCCGGTCCACTAATGATTGGCAGTAGATTTTTACATGCTGGCTTGCCGGGCCTAACGCACAACCTTCAATGAAGGAACGCCCATTCACGCATGTCGACACACAGAAGATGCTCTAACTGAGAATTGAATGGGCAATGTCTAACTGTGAGGCAACAACGCTACCGCAGCACCACCACACACACACACACACACACACACATATATATATATATATATATATATATATATATATATATATATATATATATATATATATATATATATATATCCATTTGAGCCCATAAACATGCAAAACACACTCACAGACATACAGCACTCACTATACCTAACTCAGTTAAACTCTCCCATTGCAACACACTCACTGCACATACTATGCCTAACCCCAGTTCAACTCTCCTATTCTAGCACATGCACTCACACAAACTCTCACACATGCATACACAAACTCTCACACACGCATACACACACATACACACACCACACACGTACTGCACAGACTATGCCTAACCCCAACTCTCCCATTGTAGAACACACACACATATATACGCACACACACAAACACACATACACACAAGTACAGTCCTCACTATGCCTAACCCCAGTTAAAGTTTCCAATTGTAACACGTGCGCACACACACACACACACACACACACACACACACACACACACACACACACACACACACACACACAAAAAACTCACACACAAACACAAACTCTCACACATGCATACACAAACTCTCACACATGTATACACAAACTCTCACACATGCATATGCACATACACACACCACACACGTACTACACACACTATGCCTAACTCCAACTCTCCCATTGAAGAACACACACACATATATATATATATATATATACACACACACACACATACACACAAGTACAGTCCTCACTATGCCTAACCCCAGTGAAAGTCTCCGATTGTAGCGCACACACACACACACACACACACACACACACACACTATACACTATGTCTAACCCCAGTCAAACCCTACCATTGTAACACACGCACACAATATTAGGTGTTTACTATGCTATTAACCTGAAAGTCATTTCAAGTCTAGCCATTTCATCCCAGTGTAATACCATAGATACTCTAATCAATGCCCAGGATTGCAGTTAGTAATGACTGCCCATGTCCAGAGGGGTTGTGGGCACTATCCCTGGTAAGAATTTATGGTGCTCCATTCACTCATCCAGGTTCTTTTTGAACAGTGTCAATGAGGTGCTTTGTTTCACATGAAATGGTAACCTATTCCAAAGATATGGCAGTTGCTGAGAGAAAAATCTGCCCTCCAGCATGTCCTATTCAGGTTGAAGGCCATATTTACATCCCTGGAATGAGTAGCTCTGGTCCTGTTTGATTTATGGATGTGTAGCAAATTCATTCGATTTAGGTCTGAGATTGCTCTGTAAGCCAGACACAAGTCTTCCCTAAGAAGTCTATATGATACAGAGTATAATGTCAGGGACTGTATTTGGTCTTTGCAAGGTACGTGCTAGAGTCCATTGATCTTCTTTGTTAGAAACCTCTGAGGTCTCTCCAATTGCTGCAGGTGCTTTGTATGCTACATGCCAAAAGGGGCATTATACTCAATTATGGGCTTGATTAGTGACTAGTATATACGGGTTATAACCTCCTTTGCTCTAGAGGTGATGCCTTTACCAGCTACGTAGAAAGCCTTCCTTACTACAGTAGACACATGGTGGTCAAAGTTAAGGTCGCAATCAACTTGGGACCCCAGATCCCTTACCACTTCACAAGTACTTAGGGTATTGTTGTTGATCTGAGAGTGTGAAGAGACATTGCTTTTGCCGAAGGGAATGATGATGCATTTCTTTGCATTCAGTTTGAGACCATCACTAAGACACCAATTGGTGGTCTGTGTAAGACACTCCGAAAATATACTGACATCACTTGGGGATTCAATAATTGCACCTAGTTTGCAGTTGTCTGCAAACCTGGTCAGCCACAACCCCATAGCTTTGGCCTGAACTTCTGAGAAGTATATACCAAACAGCAGGGGGGCCAGCACCAACTCTTGTGGCACCCCACTGGTGACAGGTCTGGTGGTTGATGTAGAGTCACCCCACTTTGATAGTGTGTCTCTGGTTTGAGATCCAGTTGCAACCCATCTTGCGATTAAGGGGTTTACATTCAGTCTGCTTAGTTTATCGGTAATGTCCGAGTGTGGGATTGTGTCGAAAGCTCTTGCCAAGTTGAGGTATTGTGTGTGCACAGATTTACCTTCATCAATGGCCCTGGTTACATTTTTGAAGAAACCCATCAGGTTTAACAGACAGGATCTGCCCTTGACAAAGGTGAATTGGGCTGGATCCAGCATTTGGAGGTTGTCTATGTCTTTATTTATGAGGTCCATGATACGATCCATGGCCTTACAGATGAGGCTGGTCAGACTTATGGGTCTGTAATTCCCTGATTCTGTGGCTAGGCTAACTTTGTGCAGGGGAGTAACTGTTTCTGTTCTCCATTTCACAGGAACAAAGCCTGTGGTTGTGCTATGACTTAATAGGGTACTTAATGGTGAGGCTAGTTTATGTTTTAGCTTCTTTAGAAGACAGCCTAGGATGCCGTCTGGCCTCAGAGTGGCTGTGTTTTTTTGCCTTGGACAAGGCTTTAATGACCAGCTCTTCGGATAGGTAGGGTGAGGAGGGAGTTGGGAGCAAGGTTTGTGATAAGTTTGGAAAAATAAGAGAGTGAAATTGCCAGATCTTATCTGGTAGCAGGTTTGACATCTCTGTGGGGTCAGTGTGTGATACCGTTAGTCACAAGTTCAGCACATGCTTGGGTCCTGCCTTTTAGGCTATGTACATGGCTGTAAAAGTCCTTATGGTTATCCTTGGCTGCGCATCCAAAGTTTTTCTCAAAGATGCCCTTAGAGGATTCGACATGTTGTCTTATTTGCCTGTTGAGGCTGAGGAGGGTGCTTTTCCATTGTTGGGGCCTCACCTTTGTTTTCTTGGAGAGGAACTTTTTGCGTTGCTTGTAAAGTTTGTTGATGCTGGATGTCCACCAGGGGGGCTTGTTGTTACTTGGGGCTCTGGCTTTGATTCTCTCTGGAACAGCCGAGTCTGTACACTTACAAGGGATTGTACAGGGCCTTACTGTAAGCTTCAGTGTAGTTACCACTTCCAGCTGGGGGTGTGGCTTGGAATGCAATTATACCTACCCCTAGGAGGTTATAGTTTCCCTTGGTGAAGTTTTTAGTCTGACTATGCTCTTTGTGAGTTCTGGTCTTAGTGCCACAGCTCAAAAGTGAGTGACTTCTGGTCAGATTTAACTAGTGAGGGTCTGACGGTTGCGCCAGTGCATCTGTTTAACATGTTAGTGAGGACCATTTCTAGTATATTTGTTACTCTTGTCGGAGTTTGAACAATTTGTTGCAGGGCGTTTGAGTTAACAAAGTCAAGGAACTTCTGCGCTAGTGAGTTAAGGCTAGAGTAGGTTTCCCAGTCGATGGTAAGATAATTGAAATCCCCCATGACCAGAGTGTTTGGCAATATTTGGACTGACTTCATTTCGGTCAAGTAGGCCTCATGCACATCATGACCCATGGAGGGGGATCTATAACTGGCTAGGACTTGAATGGGGTTCCTACCCACAGTAACCTGAACTTGGAGTAGTTCCATGGGGTTGTCTATTCTAACTAGATGGGAGGTAAATTTATCTCTAATATAGATAGAAACACCACCTCTTTTCGAGTTCACACATTCGTTTTGTAGTTTGAAGGTGTGGAAGACATTGTATCCTTACAAGATTGGGGTATTCTCTGGGACCTTGAACCAGGTTTCTGAGACTGCACAGACGTCTACATCTTCCAGGGATAGAAGTGCTTCCAGGATGTGCAGTTTTTGGTTTAAGGTTCTACCATTTAGCAGCATAGCCCTTATTTTATTATGATTGGCAAATTTCACATTGGTAAGCTTGTTTTCAAGACCATGCCTAAAATGGTACTATGGGGGAGGCAAGAGCCTTTGCCAGCAGCTGAAAGCCAAGCTGTGCTATTGGAAGCTGTAGCACAGTTCAGATACATGTTTGCTACATCTGGGTCTGCATCCAGATCATACTAGACCTGGTCCACACTAACATGACAAACAGATGCACTGACACAACTTTCAGACCCTCACTAGTTAAATCTCATCACAAATCAGTCACCTTTAAGCTGGCACTAACACCAAAACTCACCAAGGACTTAGCCAAATAAACTTCACCAAGCAAACTATACAACCTCCTAGAGGCAAGTATAAATGCATGTACATGCATATACACGTACAGCAAACACTATACCTAACCCCAGTTAAACTGTCCCATTGTAGCACACACACATACATGCACATACTGCACACACTATACCTAATCCCAGTTAAACTCTTCCATTGTAGCACACACACACATACTGCACACACTATACTTAACAGTTAAACTCTCCCATTGTAGCACACAGAAACACACACACACACACACACACACACACACACACACACACACACACACACACACACACACAAAATGCCTAACTCCAGTTAAACTTTCCCATTGTAGTACACACACACACAAAGCATACACTATACCTAACACTGGTTGAAATCCCTCACTACTGCACGCACGAGCACTCACACACACACACACACACACACACACACACACACACACACACACACACACACACACACACACACACACACACACACACACACACACACACACACACACACACACACACACACACACACACACACACACACACACACACGTACAGCACTCACTTTGCCTAACTCCAGTTAAACTACCTCATTGTAGCACACCCACAAACACATACACACATGTACAGTGCGTACTTTGCCCAACTCCAGATAAACTCTCCCACTGTAGCGCACACACACACACACACACACACACACACACACACACACATAGCGTCGTGTACACACACATACACACACATGTACATCACAAGCTAAGGCTAACTCAGTTAAATTCTTTAATTGTTGCACATGCACACACACATACATGTACAGCACACACTATGTCTAACACCAGTTAAACTATCTCATTATAGCACCACATGAATACATACACACATGTACAGCACATACTTTGCCTTACTCCAGTTAAACTCTCCCATTGTAGTACACATTTAACTAATACACACACTTTGGCTCTATCAGGAAGACAGTAAATTACACAAATGACCAAAAGAAGTCACAAGCAACCTGACATGACACACATCAAGAAGCCTAACACATAACTGTGACTATCATTTAAACTAAAAAAAAGAATTTATGTGTAAAGTTATGTCCCCTAGAGACAGTAGCATGAGGGCTTCTTCCCCACAACCTTTAATTATAGATATACTAACTCAGTTACACAACCCCAAACACAGTGGATCGATCACAAAGCTGTTATAGCCAACAAAACCCAAGTCCACAACAGCAGCAGCATTTGATAATCTGTGCAGTTGACAAGTCTCCCGAGCCATGCCAGAGGCCAGCAAACTCTGTAATTGACAAACTGCACGGTAACCTAATAAGCGTTATCCCTTTCATTATCAGAACACAAAATACTAGTCTAAATATTTTTTCTCATACTGAGGACATTTAGCAGGCTTTCTCATATTAAGAAGATATTCAGCAGTTCTGTCTGTGAAGTGAAGGAATAAAGTCTTGATTGTGACCGGAGTTCAAATAGCAGCTTGGAGACAGGAAGTGATAGGCAGGTGGGATGGGACTGAGTGGTCAATGCCAGCCTGTCTAGCCTGCAGGGGGGTGTCAGGTAATTTGGGCTGGTAAATATCCACCATGGAAGCCAAGAAGATTCATGAGGTAGTGGTAAAGGCCAGACAGAGGATGTGAAATTGGTAGTGCCAAGCTGGTGATGGCAACCTTCCTTAACGTGTATTTTAGCAAGCATGCCTGCATGTGCATAGGGAAGAAGTGGCATGTCACCATTGTGATGTAGGTGCTTGCAAGCATGCCTGCATGTACATAGGGAAGATGTGGCATGTCACCATGGTGATGTAGGTGCTGGCAAGCATGCCTGCATGTGCATAGGGAAGATGTGGCATGTCACCATGGTGATGTAGGTGCTGGCAAGCATGCCTGCATGTGCATAGGGAAGATGTGGCATGTCACCATGGTGATGTAGGTGCTGGCAAGCGTGCCTGCATGTGCATAGGGAAGATGTGGCATGTCACCATGGTGATGTAGGTGCTGGCAAGCATGTCTGTATGTGCATAGGGAAGATGTGGCATGTCACCATGGTGATGTAGGTGCTGCAAGCATGCCTGCATGTGCATAGGGAAGATGTGGCATGTCACCATGGTGATGTAGGTGCTGGCAAGCATGCCTGCATGTGCATAGGGAAAATGTGGCATGTCACCAAGTTTTTGTAGGTGCTGTCAGCTGCCTATGGGTGAGATTATGGACCTTAAACAGAAACACCATCATAGCATAAACACATCATAATGTAACCTGCCAACAACAGAAGTGACGTAGTTCTGTTGCCTATGGACAATTAATGTCTATTTGGCAACAGGAATAGCCCTGGTCAGGAGGGGATGAAGCCAGGCTTTGTCCAGATTTCTTGCACTAAGAGGTTAAGAGGTAGTATCCACCATACCTCTCAACCTCTTTGTGCAACAAATCTGAACAAAGCTTAAAATACTGGCTCAAAAACAGGGACAAATTTTAAATATTGTTCTTACAAACAAAGTTGCTAGCATAACAAGATTTATATTAGCATGGATTTTCTGAAGGATATGAAGTCTAAAACTTAAATATATATCAATATTTAGTGACTTCAATCCTCAGTGATTTGCCAGAAAACTAAAAAAATTGATAAGAAAGAGACCAAAAATAAGAGACAAAAATGTGGACATTCTGCGAAAATCTAGGCACTTGAGAAGTATGATTCTCCACATCTCAGTTGCACCTGATATTGTCTCAAACATTTGCATTGTGGCTCCTACTCCCTCCTAAAACTGGTGATTTTTGAGAAAAGAAGGTGGATTATACTTAATACACAATACCAATATCTGAATTAATGTAAATAAATAACTTCTGGTGCAAAATAAAACTGGCAGATTACTGAAAAGTCTGTGAGCAATATTTGTGGCATCAAACCAAGTCAAAAAATTGTATATAAGTTGTGAAGATGTGTTTAACACCAGTACAGAGGACTAGTCTACATATGCATTGTGGCTAGAGATGTACTGCAGATGCAACAATGCCGATAACTAAAAAGACACTCCCATCCTTACTTAAAAGTATAGGGCCCAGAACACAGAGCTTAGCACACCAACTAGTGGCATTAGAAAAGCCTAGATATTCAGTCCAGAATATCCAAAGAATGACCAGGTAACACCACATCTTCAAAGGGAATCAAACTTTAATAAATAACAAAGACATAAATTCTGGTAAGCGCTTTAGTGTTCCCTTTGAACGCTTCTTCAGACAATGTAAAAACAGTTCCATTTCAAGTTTAAATACCAAAAAGACCACCAAAACCCATTACTAATCAATTAATGAACCGATATACTATTAATGAAAAAGCTCGTAAAAAGCACATGATGGCAACACATGATGGCAATAGTATTCTTATTTTCCAAAGTAGTCCATGCAGTGTGAAGATTGTTTTAGTCGGGGTATTTCCTGAACACTGTAGGATGTTCTTTATCTGTAGTATTTGGTTTATAACTAATGTCCTGAACACTGTAGGACGTTCCTTATCTGTTGTATTTGGTTTATAACTAATGTCCTAAACACTGTAGGACGTTCTTTATCTGTAGTATTTGGTTTATAACTAATGTCCTGAACACTGTAGGATGTTCTTTATCTGTAGTATTTGGTTTATAACTAATGTCCTGAACACTGTTGGACATTCTTTATCTGTAGTATTTGGTTTATAACTAATGTCCTGAACACTGTAGGATGTTCTTTATCTGTAGTATTTGGTTTATAACTAATGTCCTGAACACTGTAGGACGTTCTTTATCAGAAGTATTTGGTTTATAACTAATGTCGTGAACACTGTAGGACGTTCTTTATCTGTAGTATTTGGTTTATAACTAATGTCCTGAACACTGTAGGGCCTTCTTTATCTGTAGTATTTGGTTTATAACTAATGTCCTGAACACTGTAGGATGTTCTTTATCAGAAGTATTTGGTTTATAACTAATGTCCTGAACACTGTAGGACATTCTTTATCTGTAGTATTTGGTTTATAACTAATGTCCTGAACACTGTAGGAAGTTCTTTATCTGTAGTATTTGGTTTATAACTAATGTCCTGAACACTGTAGGACGTTCTTTATCTGTAGTATTTGGTTTATAAATAATGTCCTGAACACTGTAGAACGTTCTTTATTGGTAGTATTTGGTGTATAACTAATGTCCTGAACACTGTAGGGCATTCTTTATCTGTAGTATTTGGTTTATAACTAATGTCCTGAACACTGTAGGGCATTCTTTATCTGTAGTATTTGGTTTATAACTAATGTCCTGAACACTGTAGGAAGTTCTTTATCAGCAGTATTTGTTTTATAACTAATGTCCTGAACACTGTAGGACGTTCTTTATCTGTAGTATTTGGTTTATAACTAATGTCCTGAACACTGTAGGAAGTTCTTTATCAGCAGTATTTGTTTTATAACTAATGTCCTGAACACTGTAGGACGTTCTTTATCTATAGTATTCGGTTTATAACTAATGTCCTGAACACTGTAGGACGTTCTTTAGCTGTAGTATTCGGTTTATAACTAATGTCCTGAACACTGTAGGATGTTCTTTATCTGTAGTATTTGGTTTATAACTAATGTCCTGAACATTGTAGGAAGTTCTTTATAAGCAGTATTTGTTTTATAACTAATGCCCTGAACACTGTAGGATGTTCTTTATCTGTAGTATTCGGTTTATAACTAATGTCCTGAACACTTAAGGACGTTCTTTATCTGTAGTATCTGGTTTATAATTAATGTCCTGAACACTGCAGGACGTTCTTTATCTGTAGTATTCGGTTTATAACTAATGTCCTGAACACTGTAGGACGTTCTTTATCTGTAGTATTCAGTTTATAGCTAATGTCCAGAACACTGAAGGACATTCTTTATCTGTAGTATTTGGTTTATAACTAACGTCCTGAACACTGTAGGACGTTCTTTATCAGAAGTATTCGGTTTATAACTAATGTCCTGAACACTGTAGGGCATTCTTTATCTGTAGTATTTGGATTATAACTAATGTCCTGAACACTGTAGGACGTTCTTTATCTGTAGTATTTGTTTTATAACTAATGTCCTGAACACTGCAGGACATTCTTTATCAGAAGTATTCGGTTTATAACTAATGTCCTGAACACTGTAGGATGTTCTTTATCTGTAGTATTTGGTTTATAACTAATGTCTTGAACACTGTAGGACGTTCTTTATCTGTAGTATTAGGTTTATAACTAATGTCTTGAACACTGCAGGACGTTCTTTATCTGTAGTATTTGGTTTATAACTAATGTCCTGAACACTGTAGGACGTTCTTTATCTGTAGTATTTCGTTTATAACTAATGTCCTGAACACTGTAGGACGTTCTTTACCTGTAGTATCTGGTTTATAACTAATGTCCTGAACACTGTAGGAAGTTCTTTATCTGTAGAATTTGGTTTATAACTAATGTCCTGAACACTGTAGGACGTTCTTTATCTGTAGTATTTGGTTTATAACTAATGTCCTGAACACTGTAGGAAGTTCTTTATCTGTAGTATTCGGTTTATAACTAATGTCCTGAACACTGTAGGACGTTCTTTATCAGTAGTATCTGGTTTATAACTAATGTCCTGAACACTGTAGGACATTTTTTATCTGTAGTATTCGGTTTATAACTAATGTCCTGAACACTGTAGGACATTCTTTATCTGTAGTATTCGGTTTATAACTAATGTCCTGAACACTGTAGGACATTTTTTATCTGTAGTATTCGGTTTATAACTAATGTCCTGAACACTGTAGGATGTTCTTTATCTGTAGTATTTGGTTTATAACTAATGTCCTGAACACTGTAGGATGTTCTTTATCTGTAGTATTTGGTTTATAACTAATGTCCTGAACACTGTAGGACATTCTTTATCATTAGTATTTGGTTCTTAACTAATGTCTTGAACACTGTAGGATGTTCTTTATCTGTAGTATTAGGTTTATAACTAATGTCCTGAACACTGCAGGACGTTCTTTATCAGTAGTATTTGGTTTATATCTAATGTCCTGAACACTGTAGGATGTTCTTTATCTGTAGTATTTAGTTTATAACTAATGTCCTGAACACTGTAGGGCATTCTTTATCTGTAGTATTTGGTTTATAACTAATGTCCTGAACACTGTTAGGCATTCTTTATCTGTAGTATTTGGTTTATAACTAATGTCCTGAACACTGTAGGACGTTCTTTATCTGTAGTATTTGGTTTATAACTAATGTCCTGAACACTGTAGGGCATTCTTTATCTGTAGTATTCAGTTTATATCTAATGTCCTGAACACTGCAGGACATTCTTAATCAGTAGTATTTGGTTTATAACTAATGTCCTGAACATTGTAGGACGTTCTTTATCTGTTGTATTTGGTTTATAAATAATGTCCTGAACATTATAACTAATGTCCTGAACACTGTAGGACGTTCTTTATCTGTAGTATTTGGTTTATAACTAATGTCCTGAACACTGCAGGATGTTCTTTATTGGTAGTATTTGGTTTATAACTAATGTCCTGAACACTGTAGGACGTTCTTTATCTGTAGTATTTGGTTTATAACTAATGTCCTGAACACTGTATTGCATTCTTTATCTGAAGTATTTGGTTTATAACTAATGTCCTGAACACTGTAGGACGTTCTTTATCCATAGTATTTGGTTTATAACTAATGTCCTGAAGACTGCAGGACGTTGTTTATCTGTAGTTTTCGGTTTATAACTAATGCCCTGAACACTGCAGGACGTTCTTTTTTGGTAGTGTTTGGTTTATAACTAATGTCCTGAACACTGTAGGACGTTCTTTATCTGTAGTATTTGGTTTATAACTAATGTCCTGAACACTGCAGGATGTTCTTTATTGGTAGTATTTGGTTTATAACTAATGTCCTGAACACTGTAGGACGTTCTTTATCTGTAGTATTTGGTTTATAACTAATGTCCTGAACACTGTAGGACGTTCTTTATCGGTAGTATTTGGTTTATAACTAATGTCCTGAACACTGTAGGGCATTCTTTATCTGTAGTATTTGGTTTGTAACTAATGTCCTTGTTAGATATTGAATATTGACCCCGCAGAGCACGTGAGAATTTAAAATACATTTTTCAATGGTGACCCTTTGACAACGTTCCTAGCCTGTATCCAAAAACAGGGGGAGTGAATGGGTAATGCCTTGTATAAGGTCACTCCTGTCAAAGCACAGTAACTAACGTTTATGTGAAGTACTTCAGATTTCTACAGTTTTCTATAGTTTGTAGCAGTACAGTATAATAGATGTCTAAATCCGGTGAGACTGCATTGCAGGAAGGGGGAGCAGTTCCATAAATTCTCCAAAAAAGGTACAAGACAAAGTTGTAAGACTGAAACTGCCAGTTTTTCTGTACCTTCATAAGTGACTACAGAGACTTTTCAACCATCTACAGTAAAGCAGCTTGGCCATCTGCCTCTCTGTTGACTGATAAAAAAATTATTCTGGGTTACATACAGTATGAATGCCATAGAGGTAATAATAATAACAGAATAAATGTATATACAGCATATTAGCAAATGTAAAACCTTATTAGGGCAAGTTAACAGTAAGGCATTATGCAAATAGATTGCAAGTTGATAGTAAGGCATTATGCAAATGGATTACAATATTTGACTGGTATCTGAAACAAAATCATGTGGTATAAAAAATGTTTATTGTGTGTACAATGTCATAAAAATACAGTGCATGCCACTAACATGCTGACATTATATTCAAATGTTAGACAGTTATGTTCTGTCACCAGATGTAAATGGTTTATTTCAGAATTGCAACAACAGTCAAATCAGTTACTGATAGAACCTCTAGTACATTTTGTTACAAAGGAATGTAATAAACTTCTAAAAGACAGACACAATGAGTTCAGGAATCTTAGACAAGTTATACATACGTCTTTTCAAAAGTGCATAGGAGTTTCAAATTCAGCAGAACAGCTTACTAAAGAATGTCAGAAAGACCATACAGCATTACAGGAAACTCAACTGCAGTTGCAGAATATAGGAAATAAATTATGAATTGGCAGAGACTGGGAACTTCCTGCATACACAGATAATCAGTGAAAAATAAATATATTTTATAATATAAAAACAAAGAATAATGCTCACTACACTCTGTTTGCCTGATAATAAACAAGACTTATAAATTGCAACAAAAAAAACAGGCTTAAATAGTGGGAAGTATACTTGCTGTGTTCAGTTCAAGTCAGTCACAAAAGGTAACCAAATGTTCCACAAAAAGAAATGAAGCTTTAACACAAACCGCTTTACTTTGCGAACTCTTAATCCAGTAAAAAAGAGTCAAAATCACCATAGAGTGTTCATTCGAACCTACTCATCCACTGGGCAATAGCTTGTAGAAAAAACACGCAGCCAGCATGTAAAAATAAATCCAAGCGTCCAGTAGAAACCACGTTTATTAAAATAATTAGAACACAGGGCTAGCGCTTTCAACGAATCTTCACCAGGCCATCTATTTCAGATGGAGGAATTTTGTCAGAATGTTTCTTTCTACACTAGGTTTGTAGATGACCTCTTCCTTATTTGGAAAGGTGATGAAGAACAATTGAGGTCTTTCTATGATAAAATAAATCAAGACACCAGTTTTTTAAGATTTTCTATGGTTAATTCCAAAGATGTCATACCCTATTTAGATGTATATGTTGAACAACTACCAAATGGTATACTTAACACTGGAGTTTTTCGAAAGGATTGCTATAGAAATAACTTTCTCCATCGAAGCAGCATGCATCCTAAGCATGTCTTTGGTAACATCGTTAAAAGTCAAGCCATGAGGGTATCTAGGCTGTTTTCTGAAGACTCATGCTTTAAAACAGGCATAGAAGACTTGAGGAATAAATTTGTTTTTTACAACTTCTATATAATTGTATAGTAACACCACACCAAACAGTTAAAGTTCTGAATTTTAAAAAGAAAATCACAGATGGTATTAGTCAAACAGTTTTTGTAAAATGAATGACAGAGTAGTTAGTTAAATAAATAAAAAATACTGAAATCCGTGTAAGCTAATTGTAAAATAATGTCTGTTTATGTAGTATAAATGCATAGTTATACAAATCACAATCAAATTAAAGAAAAAATGCCAAAAGAATTAACTATAGTTTATAGAGTATAGTTTGTGAGCTCAGACCTTCCTAGACTAGATAAATAGTTACAGGAAATGCTGGAAAGATAAGATAAGAAACAAGACTGATTGCCAGATAAGTAGCTTGAGTTTTTCTAAAACATCATTGTTATTAAAATATAATTGTTAAAAGGTTTGCAGGCAACACTATTTGGTAATTGTAATAAAATGTCACAATTGTGCATAGATGTCACTGATAATCTATTTGCAAGTAAATGTTAAAAAAAAAATTAAGTTGCATCAAGTACAGCCAGCAAATGGGCTTTAGTATGCATACAGCTCAAATAAATTGTGCAGAAGGGGGTAAATACCTACTAGTGGTAATAAAGAGCAAAAGCTTTATAAAAATGATCAAATCAAATAAAAGTCCAAAGTTTGTTAGTAACCTAATAAAATAAATGTATAGCCAAAGTGTTGGGCTGACCTACATTATATTCTCACAGCATAAAGCAGGCAAACAGTGCTGCAATACTACAGGGAGGGGTACTTTCTCAGTTTTACACTCTGTATAAGCAGTACTGCACAAAGGTCTGAAATAAAGCTACAGAAAAAAATAAATAACAAGGGTCTAAAATAAAGCTACAGGTAGAAATATCTCATTCCTTCCTGACAATACTCTTTTAGGGGGAGGGAAAAACAGGTATTAGTGTATTAGAAATACTGGTAAACTGGATTAAACCTGACAGGATAAGATATTTTACAAGTTGTTAATAGCTGTCATAATGGTTATTATTGTATTGTTTAGTATTAAATTGTATTTACAACCTGTTAAACTGTAAAGCTATACAAGAGATGGTTTAAAAAACAAGAGATGGCTTAAAATTGCTTTATTATAGCTATACAAGAGAAAGTAAAGATATGTAAAAATTTAACAATATTGGTCACTATTTTTAATATGTTTTTGGCAAAACAATGTTGATATAAAAAAGCATGAATATTTTTAATTGTTGAGTATGTAGTTTAAAATAACAGGACATATGCCTTTGGTGCCAGTTCCACTAGATATTTATAAAGAGACATAAACATGTCCTAAGATTTTGCTTAATATTAATGTTATTAAATTTGTAAGATTAGACTAAATGTACTTTATAGTTTTTGTATGTACAAATGCAAAAAAATTCAGTACAAATGATAGTCTTTGTATGTACAAATAGAGAAGAATTCAGTAAAAATTAAATTAATGTCTAGTAATGAATATGTGTGAAAAAACATGGGCCGGATTCACGAAACCTCCCTGTAAGACTTTATATGTCTTACTCAGAGGCTGCAGTTGAACGGTATGATGTCAGCATGCCATGCATATTCATGAGGGCATGCTGAATCATACCCTAGGCTAACACGGTCCATCTAGGAAAGTAGGGGGTGTGCCAGAATGCTGAGTACTGCAAAGGGACACGCCCCCAGAAGAGTCAGAGGCCTGAAAGTAAACACTCACGAGTGAGTCCTTAGAAATGTCAAGGAACACAACACCACACATCCCCACAGACTATAAACCCTACTGAAAATGTGTAAAATGTAAAAATAGCAGTTTCATTTTTTTTTTTATAATTTCAAAAATGGTTGCCCGCATTTGTGCTCATTTGCGCGGGTATGCCCTTCGCTCAGCCAAAGTTAGCAGACATTGAAAAGCATATAAGATCTACATATGCAAATTAAGCCAAGTAGCAATAGAGTAGCGGTAGAGATGTTGGCCAAAGAGGAGGTAGTCATGGTTCGAGCCCCCACAACATCATTCACCACTTTTATTTAAATAAGTATGAAACAATCCCCTGACATATATATATATATATATATATATATATATATATATATATATATATATATATATATATATATATATATACAGATATATATATACAGATATATATATATCAAACTATAATTTAGGTAAAATGTAATGAAATGGGCCATGTATTTGTGAAGAACTCCGACAGAATAATTTATAAAAAAAGGATTATAATTGCCCATAGCTGAGCAGTGCTTTAACAAACTGCATATGAGTGCCCATAGGTGAGCAGCGCTTTAATAAGCTGCATATGAGTGCCCGGAGGTGAGCAGCGCTTTAACAAGCTGCATATGAGTGCCCAGAGGTGAGCAGCACTTTAACAAGCTTAATATGAGTGCCCGTAGCTCAGCAGCACTTCACCCAGCATAATATGAGTGCTCAGCATATAAGCCATTTGTGCTGAGCTGCGCAGTGCGCCAACCAGCTTACCGGCGGGCAACATTAGGCAAGCTGTATCAAAGCCGCCTTTACACAGACACTCCTCCTATCCTGTCTAGACAGTAGTAAAATAAAAAAAGCAATGCCAAGGGCCGAACCCGGAATACTGGGCACCATAGTCAAATTACTGAGCCACTAAACCATGACAGTTGTACAGAGAAGCACAGTATTAGCATATATATAGGAATGAATGAAAATAGAACCATGACAAAGCAGGTTTGCTTTAAGCTGCTAAATATCCAAAATGGCCAATCAGAGATAAGTGCGGGAAAACCTGCATATATAAGCCCCATAGGCAGGAATACACACCATAACTGATTGTGGTACCCATTTGCAGTCAGGATGGCAGGTGCAGGAGAGAGAAATCGCTTTAGAGCACAAAGGTGGGGTGTTGAGGAGTCAAAATATATGATTTGGCTCCTAGTCCATGATCATGAAGCACAATTCATACAGGGCCAGGTTCAATGGGGTGCGTATAAGGCAGAGGCGTGGAACCAGTTGGCACATGATCTCACCAGTGCCACTGGCATTCTGAGGACTGGTGAACAGGTCCGTCACCACCATGCGGACCTGAAGCGATGTAAGGAGGAACAACTGAACCATTGGATCCAGGAGGCCCACCAAATGCCCAATGCCCCACTACTGAGTAAGTATTCATGTAATTACATATGTAAGAAATGCTATCCTAGTCTATAGTATGGAGAGGTATGTTCCAATATTCCTTCAGTTACATTACAGTTGCAGGTGTTCGTTCCATGAATCGGCGAGCCTGTGCTGATAGGCTGCTGTGGTTGCACCACCAGGCAGGTTAGTAATTATTTTTCTAGCATTGTTAAAGAATATAATTGAGACAGAATGTAAAAGAGTTCAGTGTTGTAACCCAGTAATAAAGGTGAAATAAGCCTAGAATAAAGATTCTGCTAGTATTGTAAGATTAGATAAGTGATACAGCCTGGAAAAGAGTGTATTGCAATCCAGTAACAAAGATTAAACAAGTCTCAAATAGAGTTTCCACCTGTATTGTAATATCAGATAACTGCTTCAGCCTGAAAATGAGTGGTAATCAATCAACAAAGGATAGACAAGTGTCAAATACATCCTTGTAAATTCTGCCATATGAAATAAGTGAGTCAGCTGGAAAGGATTGTTGTAACCCAGTAATAAATGTTAATAAAACCTAGAATTACGTACTATCCTGAAATGTAAATAAAAATAAGTGAGAGAGTGTGAGAAAGAGAGTTTGAAGCTACCAAGACATCTGTAATAGGTCTGGAATAAAGGTATACTGCATTCACTACATAATGAAATGAATGAGACAGCCACAACCAAAGAGAGAAATGTCTTTAATAAAGTACAGAACCTGGACTGTGTCCGTCCTACAATTTGGATATGTTGCTGTACCCTTGCATTACGGAGATAGTATGGTTGTATGGAATGCTGAACATCCACAGTTGTCTAGACCCATATAAATCAAATGTAGCAGGATGCTGTACCTGAACACAGCCAGATATGAACATATATGAATAAAATGGAATGTATATTAATGTAGCAGTAACATCCCCATCACCAACATTCCTAAGGTTACATACAGGAAACTGTACTAATACATGTAGGGGATATATATCTGCATCTACTAGGAATGCACAGTATATGTATAGTTAGTGTAAGTTGTTAATGTAATATTTCTCCACCCTACCCTATTTTCACAAATTATGCCATTCCACACCAAACTGGATATGTGTATTCACAATTAATTCCCATGGACATTTGTCCTGTTGGTTCATACATATCTGCATGTACGTTGATGCATGTGCCCTGTTCACATATCCAAACCTGATGGCCTGTTGCCACCAATCAACCCTGCATGCTGTTGGAATGTGCACTGTTGTTCTAAATATGCATGTGTTATGCTTGCTGCTCAATGTTCAGAATTCATGGGTGTTTGGTTAATGGGAATACTGATGCATGCTGTTACAACTAATTTTGAATGGTGTTGTTTGTTACTAACCCAAAATGCCATAAAATACTGCTAAACACAGGACAACAGGGAAGGCGGGTTCCAGCGGACCTACCTCTCTCACCTCAGCTGGCGAGTGCACCTGGCACCAGTGCCCAGGACGGGACCTCCTCCTCCGGTGGCCCTGGGCCACCTTTGGGTGGAAGTGCTGCAGGGGATGGGGCTCATCCCCCCTCTGTAAGCATGGCCGGAGGACAGCCTCCACTCACCCTCCATAGGGTCCGGTCTGTGGTGCGTAGTGAGATCAGGCGTTCTGTGACTGATCCCCTACGCCAGCTCGAGGCGAGAGTGGCGCAACTCACAGGTGTGCCTGCCCATCCTATCCAGCCCCCAGCACAGCCCCGGCCTGAGCTGTGAAGGAGCAGAGGTAACTGCCCATGGGTGGGGTTCTCAGTTCTACTGTTGCCATCTGTGGGCTCATGGGCTCGCGATATCCAAACATCCGTCCCCATCAATTGTGTTTACCCCCACATGTGTCATACTCCGCCCCTGTATGCATCTTGTTTGTCTTGTCTGTTAACCTCCCCAACTTACCTCCCCAAATATACCTACTTCCTGTACCTCACATTCCACTCTCACCTGAAAAAAAAAAAAAGGGCACTCTGTTCCCACAAAAAAATTACGCCCCATACATAGCTGCCCAATTCGCACACATGTCCGCTGTACATGTGAACTGATGATTCTAATTGGCAGTACAACATATTTTGTTGTCCTCACCCCTCTCTCAGGGGTGGAAGGTTTCAAATTTCACACCAAATTTCAAACATATGCACAGCTGTTGCTGATAAAGAAATGGGCAGCTATGGACCTTCCCTACACCTATCCTACACATCCTGAGCTGGTTTCCCTACTGTTTTTCCCTCTTTGTGCCCCCTTTTTCACCACTTTCCTATTTCCCCATTTTCTTTTCTTTAAAAGAAATTAGCGCGGGTGTTAGCGGGAGTAAGCAATTTTAAGTAGTAGTCAGTGGGTGTGCGCTTGTGTGCGCTTAGCTAAGCGTCATGCAAACTCGCGCAAACCCGCTTACAATTGCTTAAAAGTGCCTTAGTCACTCTATATGACAAGGCCTGTAGTCTGCTCATCAGCAAAATAAAATACCCCTGTCAGTCTCGAACCCCAGACCTTGGAAACACTAGTCTGCATGAATTACCACTGAGCCACAGCAGACATACAAGAACTTGGTGCTGAAAGAAATATATCATGAAATACAAGGAGCGAATGTAAAGGGAAAATAGGAAGGCCAAAACTTGTTCTGTGTATCTTTACTGGCAATTCTTGTGGAATTGCATTACATTAGTGTGAGAAGAGAAACAGCCATGCTAGTAGGTAATAATGTTACAGTAGCACCTTACAAACCCCGCACAGTATCAGAGCAGGATAAACACTGCCATATTTGAATAGGTAAGAGGCCAGACCTCCCAACTGTGACTGATTTACAGGGATCTCCCTGATTTGCAAACAAATGTTACCTGTGCCCCACTGACTCCCTGTGAAATGTACTAACAGTAGGCAGAAAGGTGGGGAATCCCACGTAATGGTAACTGTCAATAAGTTAAAGTAGACACTACTTGCATGTCAGAAATGTTGTAGTAATACATATGCTCAGAATACCCCACAGTCACAACTGCAGAATATCTGAAATATATCACGGGTGTATCCCACTGATATGTACCTTTCCCTGAGGCTGGTCAAATATATACCTGAGAGTATTTGAGGCATGCAAGTGTCAGAAACACACAGGCATATCAGCCTGTCTGCTGTTACATACTCTGCGAATAGCTGTAGAATTACTTCCACAAGCATGCCCTTATGTAGTAGTACAACACAGAAATATCAAAGTATGTAGCCATCTAACATACTAATGACAGTATAGCAGTTCACAAGCATTGCATGTGCCTGATATTCATAATTGTTAGTACAATATACTTAGTTGTCCTCACCCCTCTCTCAGAGGTGGAAGGTTTCAAATATCACAGCAAATGTCAAACATATGTACAGCTATTGCAGTTAAAGAAATGTGCAGCTATGGACCTTCCCTACACCCAGCCTGCACATACCTAGCTGGTGTCCCCACTGACTTCCTGCTTCCTGCTTACAACTGTTTAAAAGTGCCTTATTCACTCTGTATGACAAGGCCCTAGTACTGCTCAGCCGCAAAATAAAATACCCCTGTAAGTGTCAAACCCCAGACCTTGGGCTCACCAGACTGCATGTAGTACCACCAAGCCACAGCAAACATATAAGAAGGTAGTGCTGATAGAAATATATCATGCATTACAAGGAGTGAATGTAAATGGAAAATAGGAAAGCCATAGGAACACATTCCAGTAAAGAAAAATATCAGGCATTCAAGGAGTGAATGTAAAGGGAAAATACAAAAGCTATAGCAACACATTGCAAGAACTACTGTTGTACGCCAGTTAATCCTCAAATCCCACAGGTAAGTACATACTCCCATGTAAACAGTGTTAGCATTAGCTGGTATGAGTTAACACACTGAGAAGAGTGAACTGGAAGAAGCAACAGCCAGGTTTCAGTACAACATGCATTTCAGTGGCTACAACACAGCGTTAGATATGAGAGATATACCAACCTTCTGACTCACACAACAGTGTCCACAGCAAACCAGCATGGCCCCCACCTTGCAAAACTGAAAGGCCTATGCTTACCTAACCTATCATTTTATAGCAGTGTCCTGAAATCACAGTAAGAACTGCAATTACCACACAGCAGGCTGCATGCAATTACTAAATGCTGGCCACCAACTGGTGCAGAGGCCATCATATGCACATGTGCAGATACCTACAAAAACAGCCTGTACTGCCAGTCCACACATGCAATAATATCATTGCAACAACTGGTGGGAGAGAGATAGAGACAGAGACCAAAAAAAAAAAATAAAAAGCAAGCCAGCCAGCAAGCAAGCCAGCAAGCAAGCCAGCAAGCCAGCAGAAAAAAGCTGTCAGAGAAAGGTAATGTAAACTATATAATCTAATAATCTACATACTGTGAACCCTCCATATTTGTTAGCAGTCTGTCTCTATATGTATATGCAGATGTGCATAGGGTAAGGGACATACTGCAACTGTTAGTGAAGGCTGGACATACATATGTAGTTGAAGGTTGCTATGTGCACATATCAATGTCGGTTGTAGTGTGTGACATTGAAAACAGCATGCAGTGCAGGTATATGTCATGTGGTGGTGAACTTCTGTGGGACTGAGCCAGTGAAGCCTGCTACAGCTATACGGCCTGAGGACAGCATAATGCATTATGCACAACACTGTGCAATATCATTACAGAATGGTATGCCTCACAACTGTTTCAGAAGTGATATTCCCACCATGAAAGGTGGGCAGTCTATGTGCCTACATGTGCATGTATATGTACAGCATTGGATGATTAGAAGTGTGTACATTATATATGAGAGGTATGTACAGATATATAGAGCTATATAGATAGATAGAATATGTATATACATATAGATATAATAGATACAGGCGTATATAGATATATATGTAGATACATACATATATACAGATAGATATGAATGTCTATATATATATATATATATATATATATATATATATACATATATATATATATACATGCATATATGTAGATATGTATATATATATATTTACATATATATATATATATATATATATATATATATATATATATATATATATATATATTAGTTATATGTAAATATGTATATATATATATATATATATATATATATATATATATATATATGTAAAGAGAGTGAGGGGAACATGGGGGCAGATGTACTGCAACAGGTGCCTGGTGACCAAGGCATGGACCGAACACCAGTGTTGATACTGCAGTACCATACTCCATTCCAAAACATGTTACCCACTAACATCCACATAGGTGGTTGCCCATCTACCACTGGAGGTGTCAGAAGGGAACATGGGACACAGGTGTACAATAGCCACCCCTTTGATATCTACAGTGGCACACTAGTCTTGTAATCCCTGTACATGGTACGTGTCATCACAAAAGGTGTGTCAGCTAGGGAAATGCAAGTCAGTGTACCCCTCTACACCTCACAATGTCCTATGCAGTATGTACCTTCCATGAGAACTACAGCAAGTGGAAAGGCCACAGACATACCTAACAAAGACTGATAATGCCCTCAAACATATTCCCTATGCAGACTGACTCTCAAAACCACAGCTAGAGTGCCTTGCATACTTCCTACACAGAGGTTACCACTGCTGGACATACACAGTTATGTCACACCCATACCAGTTGGCCAACCACCATGGCAACACCTCACAATCCGTCCAGCCTACATGACCTAGGGCCCTAATCCTTGTCACCACACTAAACAGCACATGCTGGACGTACAGGTTTTTATACACAAATATGCCATACCCTGGAGTAAACCACCCAGCATTAACAAACAAGGCTCCTTATTAGTATATGTCATACACACCCCTGATGAATGTTATGGAGATAGGTAATATGCCCTGTGAGTCACCTCTTGTGTAACCACTTCACAGGAGCAAGTAAAATCACATTACATGTGTCCCAAAGAGCAGGGTAGCATATGACTAGGCTGCCCTAGGCCCAGGGCCAATAGCATAGTACCTACCTATGACACAATGCACACACACATGTACTCAGTGCAATACCAGCTATGTGACGTTGAATGGGTGTGACATGGATTGTGTGCAAGGTCTGTAAAGGTGTGATAGCTTAGTGTGAGTTTGTGTCTGTCATGGTAGTTGGTGTCCTTGGTGTGAGGCCAGAGAAAGATGTGTCAGTTATCGGGATGCAAACATAGTAGATTGGCATATGTTGTGCCGTACTTCCCTGTGTACGACTGAGGTGTCCCATCGTAGGCAGAAGCAATACATGTATGCTTAGTAAGTGGCACTGCTGTTGAATCCAGCTCACATATGAACTGTTGTACTACCTGATGTTGTAGACCTAAACACTAAAGTATGGTGTATGTTCACGTTCCCTGGTAACACTGCCTGGTGTGTTTCCTGTAGTCTGCACAGATTACATACCTCATGCATAGGTATCTGTAAGTAGGGGCACACAGTGCTATAAGGTACACAGTTAATGCTCATCTGTGTTGTCATACATTTGTGTGTTGTATGTATGTGTAATGTGTGTGTAATGATGCCTGTACCATGGCCGCAATCACATGTGTGTTACAGGGTATGTGTGTGTACCTGGCAGCATGTATACTTTGTGACAACAGTATGCTGGCTATAGTAACAACTGTGCACATATGTCAGGTAGGGGTATGGCATCAAAGACTAGGGTGGATTACCATTGAAACTGTGAATGTGCATTGCATTCATTGCACGGGATGACAATATTCTTCATCCATTAGCTTGATACATACCCCCAGTGTGAGGTTGTTCATTGTATCCCACACAGTGTGCAGAGTGCTTGTGTATACTAGTTTGTTGTATGGAGTGTGGCAGGCACTGTCAGACAGTTGTGGGCTGAGCACTGATATGTGGTATCGAACATGTGTATCCCCTGATAGACAGACAGATGCTATATATGGCAGTTAAATGATATCAGTACATTAGAATATTAAGTGTGCCACATGACTTGCTCACAAATTTGTCATTTCCTTCCAGGGTGATGGTGCATCAGCGAAACCCACCTTATACAGCAGCAGAGGATCAGGAGATCCACCAAAGCCTGGTGCAGAATTACTGTGTGCTGTTTTCCAGGACCAGCCAGAACCAGCATGAGAGGGCTGCACTGTGGCAACATCTTGTCTGTCAGGTAAATGACATAGGCATGCATAACCAGACATATGAGCAGGTACGCCATCACTGCAGTGATTTAATTAGACATGTCCGGCAGCGTGCATCTGATATCCACAGACAACAGCTTGCCACAGGCAGTGGGGTACCTATCCACCCCCCCTCACCAGTGTGGAGGAGCACCTCCTAAGTGTTGTGGCTCCAGGCCAACAACAACAACATCCACAAACATGTGACATCATGGAGGCCGGAGCCACGCAGCATGTTGAAATGGAGCGTGCAGGTAACATGTCATATCAGTAGTTGACTGTTCTCTGTACTGGTAGTTTATGCATGTGTGAGATGTGTACTGTTTGTGTAGCTGTTAACCTGCCTATTCTTCTGCAAGATTGATATTCTGAGCATAATCTGTACACCTGTGAAAGCCACCTGTTGTACTACTGTACTTTTTTATATTCACAGTATCAATGGCACAGATGTGGCCACTGGCAATCACTCATATTTTTTCAGGTCACTCTGGAGTGACAGCAAGGCAGCCAATCCATGCTGGTGAGTGTGTAATAACAATACTATTGCTAATGACATGTGCATGTCATATGGAGGTGTATTCTGTGCACATGTAACACACCTACGCATAATGCATGCTGTGCATGTTTTCTGTGAGACTATGCATATCCCATTATTCTCAATAGCTGCCTCACTCACATGCAATACACAGAGCATGACACACGTGTGGCAGCACAGTACTGGACATTGTATAGGCATACCTGATACACATGTACACAACACACACATGTTTGGCATACACACTAAACCTTAGCCTGCTACACATGTCCAATTATGACACCTGCTGTATGGCCACCCTTCAGTATCCCACTTATCATCTACACAGCACACATAATATACCTGAGGGATAGAGGCCTATCATGTCTTTGTGCAACAGTCTTGAACAAATACATTCATGTTAGACAATGCTCACTATTGGCCACCTTACAAACCCATGTAACAAGTGTCTGTGTAATTGTGGATGTAGTCATGCTACCGCACGTCAGGTACAGCATGCTAGCTGCCTGTCTGGCACACATTATTATTGTTGACTGACCACAAGAAGCATGTTGATCATGGCTCACATTACTACACCACATCCAGTTCCGCCGACCACAAAGGTACACATAGCAGTCATTGCGTAGCACCGTCATGTGTTGTGTGTGTGTGTGTGTGTGTGTGTGTGTGTGTGTGTGTGTGTGTGTGTGTGTGTGTGCAAATATATGCACCCACAGCTTGTAACACTTGCACAACATTGTTATGTCCTTGTACACATTGTGTCCCAGGGTGGAGACAATCACTGAACAACTACACACAAGCATCAAGTACACTTATACTGTTATTAACAAGGGCTGTCTACACTTGCACTGCATGTTCCTGTGCAACACATATTTTGCATGCTGACATATGTGCAGCAATGCTGGGTCTGTGCTGTCATTAGACCGCCCGAGAAGACCATGTGCACATGGCTCTGAACAGTCCCAGCAGGGACATGTGTCCAGTCAACAACCCACTGCTTCTGATGACAGTACCCAGTCTGGCTTAGTACCGGATACTGTCCGTAGCACCCCTGCCAGGCACAGGTACCATGTCCATGGCCAGAGACAGTGATCTGTATGACCTGGCAGGTACAGTCTGTGGCTGTCCACAAACACCCATATATGGCAGCCACGTGGTGGAACTGTGTGCATGCATACACACACACATAATACTAACACCTAGGGCTAACACATACACACACACATTGCAGCAACATTGCCCCATGTTGTACTGTTGTCCCTCACTAACACACACACACACACACACACACATACATGTCAATTGGATGTGTCAATGGCAGACTCTGGAAAACCAAGTACAAACCCTGTGCATATGATGAAACTGTGCCACCTCCTGCCATCTGTAACATTGATGCAGGAACAGGGTAGCATGTTGCTGATGCACAGGGAGACTACATAGCACTGTAGTAATATTATCATGTTGTTAACAGTACAGTGTAATGATATTGTTGTGGGTATTTTCGAGCATGCATGATGCATTACCTATGTTTGTCATTGCAGTTTTGTATACACCAGTGTTAATTCCCAAAGTGTACTGTCTGCACATGAGCCATATGGCTGTTGTGTGTGCCTGTGCCTGCATGTGCTGGGGTGTGGAAAGTACATGTGTGATATTTGCAGCACTGAGTTGCAGGTGTACATTTGTGAACATCGTGTAGAATGTGTAATGGTGTGTACATGTGGACAAGTGTTATCTTGTCTTTCCAGTGATATTCACATTTCCAAAGGTATTCTGCAGTCCCTCGGTGTATCACCTAAGCAAGAAGGTGTCTGTATGCATATTGGCAACAGTTGCCATACACCTACACTGGGTGTCCATCACTCACAGACTTTGCTGTGTTTTAACATGTCTGACATATACTCCAGACATAAACCCTCATCCACATTAATCTATCAAAGCTTTCATGGGTGTGTGTCACATAGTTGGCTTAGGAAACAGATCACTGCAGTAGCCTGCATTGTCACCAACATACATGTATGGCCTAAGGTCTGGTAAGCTGCGGCACATGCTGGCAAAGGTAACAACTGTATTCATATGGGGCAGGCTTCACACATAGGAACTATTAAAGGTCACAGGTACATATCTGTATGTGGCACACACATACCTGATGTGTGCATTGAAATTACTGTTATAATAATATCGTAAGTAAGGTCCCTGGAATCCAACAATGCGAAAAAGCGAAAACTGAATCAAGTACTTCCAAGGACAACGCCTGAATCCAAGCACTGTTCAATTCACTTTATTTAAAACCACAAAGGCAGATATGTTAAGCGCTTTCATCTACGTAAAAAGACTTCATCAGAACACACAAAGTTAAACACACTGACCATTTATACAAAAAAGCCCGCCATTATCCTAATGCATCAATTAATTAATTAACAAGAATGATTACCAACTTTTTTGTAAAGCACAGTAATACAAACATAGTGTGCTGCTGAGGACTGATGATAAAAACATATATAATGAAACATAATGTCCTATACACACCTAACATGCAAAATTAAAATTGTAATTGCTGTAACGAAATAAGCTACCAGTGTGTAAATAACATATTAAGAATACCTTCTATACATAACGACACTGCTCTCACAACTTACACAAGGTAAGTGTAAGAATACCATATGCCCAAGACCAAGGGCACCTACCGATATGATCATAAAAAATATATTGTAATACCTCCTAAGATCCTATTATAATAATAAAATAATATATATATATATATATATATATATATATATATATATATATATATAAAAAAAATATGAATTGTAAAAATATACATAAATTATAAAAGATCCTTTAAAAATATAATTGTGCATTAAGTTGCCATTACTAAATACTTCAAGTTCTAATAAGAGGCTTGGTAGGAATAACTTCATTGAGTCCTGGTGGGCAGGCTGCATTTAGCCTGATCTGCCATTTAATCTCTTTTTCTCCTACCACTGCCTTAATGTTACCACCTCTAGGGTTAGGTGAAATTACTTCTAAAATAGCAAATTTAAAGTCACTACACTCAGGACTGTTGGCTAAATGACGGTAAAGTGCATTGTTAAGGTCCTGTTTCTTGATACAATAAGTGTGGTCATAAATTCTGTTTTTTAACCATCGGTCAGTCTTCCCCACATAAAAACATGGGCAAGAACTGCATAAGGCTAAATATATCAGATGTTGTGTCTGGCAATTGCAGTAGCTAAATGTAATCCTGCTACTGATGTAGTTTTTCAAAGTAATATTCTCCACCTCAAGAATGTAACCACATAGGGTACAGTGTCCGCATTTCCTGGTTCCTACTCTATTGTGTATCCCATTGTTTTTGTGATTCGATTTCAACTCTATAATTCTTTTAAGGTTGGTACCAGTTTTGTATACAAACTGCGGTCTATCACAAATTTTGTATTTAATTCCCTCGTCACTCGTGATTATATTCCAGTTTGCATTAATAATTTCTTTAACATCATTTGTATTTTTACCATATTTTAAAATGCAAGCCTTAGAATATTCTCCATCTGTGCTAACTCTATTTGTAATGTACGAGGGACATTTTCCAGTATTGGTAGTCAACCCTTTCCCCAAAAGAGGAGGGTATTTTTTACCCCATTCTTTGGTAACATACTGAATTACATCATCAATCATGTATTTGAGGTAACCTTTGTCTCTGAATAGCTGTCCGATAAAATCCAGTTCAATCAACATATTGTCCTTCTCCGAGGTCATCCTGGCAGCTCTGATACACTGCCCTTTGACAATACTACGTTTTTGTGAAAGAGGTGTGAACTATCAAAATGTAAATAACCATTGCTGAATGTTTTTTTTCTGTAAATCTTAGATTGAAAAGAACTACCATCATTGTAAATATAAGTTTCAAGGTAATTAATCCCCTCACGGTTGTATTGATATGTAAACTGCAAATACCTAGTTGTTTTGTTAATGTAATCAATAAAATTTTTAAGTTCTACTTCGTCACCCTTCCATAGGATGAATAAATCATCCAAATACCCAACATAGCATGTCAGATGTTCCATCCAAGTGGAGTGTAAAATATACTCCTCCTCCCAATCTAGTAATACTAGATTGGCGTATATGGGGGCACAGGCTCCCCCATAGCTACACCTGAAATTTGCCTGTAATACTCTCCTTCGAAGTAGATGTAGTTGTTGTCAAGTACAATGTCCAGAAATTCAGAGAGTAAATTAATAGTATC
The DNA here is from genome assembly GCF_019279795.1 of Protopterus annectens. Lineage (NCBI taxonomy): Eukaryota > Metazoa > Chordata > Ceratodontiformes > Protopteridae > Protopterus > Protopterus annectens. The sequence goes on along the minus strand of NC_056744.1, from coordinate 1,756,250,982 downwards.
TATATTAAATCCACTGTGTTTGCGTAAGCTGTTAACAAATCTGTCTATGCCATCATCCTTAGGGATACAAGAGAATAGATCCTTGATATCTATAGTAACGAACAACATATTGGGACTCCAGATGTCCTGTTTAAATATGCCTAGAAATTCCCAAGAGTCCTTCATAATGTGTTTGATAGAGCTGTATATATGTCTTAGCCAATGGTCAATGACCTTTCCAAAAGGGAAGGCCTTGCTACGGCTCCCAGCTATAATAGAGCTAAAAGGGGGATCCATGAGGTTCTTGTGGACCTTAGGGATCCCCGTGATGGTAGCTAGAATTTGAAATTCAACTCTAAGAAACTTATACAGATCATCACTAATTCTTTCATCAAGTAAAAACTCCTCAAGGTATAAATCTATTCTATGGTGCGCTATGTTGATTTGATTAATTGAGGAAACCTCATATTGGGCAGCATTGTTAAGAAGATCAAAAATTTTAGTAGTATACTTGTCCGGATCATATAAAACAAAGCCACCCCCTTTATCAGCAGACATTATCCTGATATTTTGTTCACATAATGAATCAATAACAGCATAGACTTCATTCTTGTTAATGTGATTGTTCTTATTGTATTTGTGTTTGTTGTACAAAGCATACAGCTGTTGGTTGACAACATTTTCAAAGGATGTTAAGGTTTTGTGCATGGGGGGGGGGTAAAAGTACTATTTTTTCTCAAACCATTGGTTGTAATAGGATGTGATGTATTATCATGAAAAAAAAATCCCAAGGTTGAGCTTTCTGAGAAACAATTTAACCTCAACTAAAGTGTCAGTTAGATCAAAAGACTTATCGGGGATAAATTACATACCCTTAGAAAAAATGTTGAATAGTTCAGTTTGAACTGGATAAGAGCTGTAATTATAAATATTAACATCACCTATGATGTGAACTATACTATCAGCAAAAGTCTCGATAGTAGTAGAGGAGGAGACCCTACACTTCTGATCATCTACTACAGAGATGTTAGTATCGAAGTAACTAGTCAGTGAATTGTTGGAGGTAGTAATAGGAGGGATCATATCCTTTAAAAGTTCCTGTGTCTGTTCCATTGATTCGGAACACGGTTGTTTCGTACTGTGGATTGCCATTTGTGATGTCCCCTCCCTTCTTCTAAAAAAATCATACTGACTAGAATAGTTGTATGCTTCGTCTGCTCTTCTAATAGTGGCAGGTTCCCTGTGAAAGTCACTCTTCAGTCTGATGTTCCATCTATAGACAGAACCACTTTCATATTGATGCAAATCCCTTAAGAATTTTTTACTTTTCCTATCAAATGATTTTTTACAATTGTTTTCAGCATAATCAAATTGCTTGGCATGCAATTTTCCCATTGGGGAAATAACAGATCGTTGGTAATAGATTTGTTCATACTTTCAGCTTCATTCAACAATACACTAAGTTTACTATCATTGCATGACACAATAAATTCCATGAATTGTTTACCAAAGCTATTAAACATGTTATTACAAATCTTAATATTCTCAGCGTTTAACTCAACCCCTATTGGATGCTTAAAAAATCTTAAACCCATAGGTACAATGTTGCTATCAATACATTTCCGTAGATACAAATTGTCAACTTGCAGAGTCTTAATTTTATTCAACTTGTTACCAAAGTTTTAAATCATGTCTTTTAATGTAAGATTTTGTCCCTCTTTTGGTATGTATTTGTCACTAGATTTACCAGTTGCACAAAAGTCATACTGAAGTTGAAGAAATTTATCAAAGTTGTATTTGTATTCATAACCATCGCTACCCTGTAAATTAGGGATGCGTTGGGAAACAGTACCTTCATGTTTCTTACTTGTCGCTGCATGTGAAACATCAGTAGTAGAATAGGTCCTGGTAGGAGGTAGGCATTTCGGCTTGGCCCCTGAGATAAGATATACATCCTCCGGATTGTTGCCAGAAACAGTGGAAAAATTTAACAAACCCATTTGGCTTAAGTGTCCTCCGTTGTCGCCTTTCCTTGGTGTGCAACCCAACGGAAATGAAAACGCCAAAGCTTTCTGTCCGTTAGAGATTTCATCAAAACTCTCATTGCCCAAGGAAGAGCGTGGTGATGCTGTTACGTGAGTGGTAGACTGGTTAGAAACCAATTTGTTATTACAATTTTAATTTTGCATGTTAGGTGTGTATAGGACATTATGTTTCATTATATATGTTTTTATCATCAGTCCTCAGCAGCACACTATGTTTGTATTACTGTGCTGTGGTTTTAAATAAAGTGAATTGAACAGTGCTTGGATTCAGGCATTGTCCTTGGAAGTACTTGATTCAGTTTTCGCTTTTTCGCATTGTTGGATTCCAGGGACCTTACTTACAATAGTTGTGGTTTTGCCATGGATTCTTTGCACGATGTATCGGGCAATTTTACTGCTATATCTAGGGAAGAAGTGGATAAAATACACTCCAAGATGGCTATACTGAAAGGTGAAATCACCCGGTTACTAGAACTCTTAACCCCGCCTACTGTTTCGAACAAATTGGTTTTTAACCAATCTACCGCTCACGTAACAGCATCACCACACTCTTCCTTGGGCAATGAGAGTTTTGATGAAATCCCTAATGGACAGAGAGCTTTGGCGTCTTCATTTCCATTGGGTTGCACACCAAGGAAAGGCGACAATGGAGGACACTAAAGCCAAATGGGTTTGTTAAATTTTTCCACTGTTTCTGGCAATAATCCGGAGGATGTATATCTTATCTCAGGGGCCAAGCCGAAACGCCTACCTCCTACCAGGACCTATTCTACTACTGATGTTTCATATGCAGCGACAAGTAAGAAACATGAAGGTACTGTTTCCCACGCATCCCTAATTTACAGGGTAGTGATGGTTATGAATACAAATACAACTTTGATAAATTTCTTCAACTTCCGTATGACTTTTGTGCTACTGGTAAATCTAGTGAGAAATACATACCAAAAGAGGGACAAAATCTTACATTAAAAGACATGATTTACAACTTTGGTAACAAGTTGAATAAAATTAAGACTCTGCAAGTTGACAATTTGTATCTACGGAAATGTATTGATAGCAACATTGTACCTATGGGTTTAAGATTTTTTAAGCATCCAATAGGGGTTGAGTTAAACGCTGAGAATATTAAGATTTGTAATAACATGTTTAATAGCTTTGGTAAACAATTCATGGAATTTATTGTGTCATGTAATGATAGTAAACTTAGTGTATTGTTGAATGTAGCTGAAAGTATGAACAAATCTATTACCAACGATCTGTTATTTCCCCAATGGGAAAAATTGCATGCCAAGCAATTTGATTATGCTGAAAACAATTGTAAAAAATCATTTGATAGGAAGACTAAAAAATTCTTTAGGGATTTGCATCAATATGAAAGTGGTTCTGTCTATAGATGGAACATCAGACAGGAGAGTGACTTTCACAGGGAACCTGCCACTATTAGAAGAGCAGACGAAGCATAGAACTATTCTAGTCAGTATGATTTTTTAGAAGAAGGGAGGGGACATCACAAATGGCAATCCACAGTACGAAACAACCGTGTTCCGAATCAATGGAACAGACACAGGAACTTTTAAAGGATATGATCCCTCCTATTACTACCTCCAACAATTCACTGACTAGTTACTTCGATACTAACATCTTAGGTTCATAGGTTCATAGGTTCATACTAGGCTATCTGCCCAAGGGCATTTATAAGCCTAGCCCAGAGTTTTGTGGCTTTCGCCACCCCTTTAGTTTGAATGATACTAAGCCCATTATGTTGTTTTGCCTCTGTCAAGCAGTGACACTGAGGTAATCCCTGGGGTATATCTGCGATCTCCCATCCATTGGTCAAGATTTCTCTTGAACAAGGCCAGCGAGGTGCTCTGCCTCACGTGTACTGGGATTTTGTTCCACAGCATGGGGAGTCTCTGGGTGATGAATCTGTCCCTCCAACACGTCCTATTAATAACCATGTCAAGGTTTAGGTCTCCCGCCCTTGTAGTTCTGAGAGATCTAGACTTTTTGAGGTGGAGCATGTTCATCAGTTCTGGGTTGGACATGGCCTTGTATGTCAGGCACAGGTCACCTCTGAGCAGACGGTAAGCGACTGAATAGAGCTGGAGTTCCTTCAGTCGGGCAGCATAAGACATATTTTTGAGACCCTTTATCCTTTTGGTGAGGAAATTTTGGGGCCTTTCCAGTTGCTGCAAGTGTCAGGTCAGATACATTCCGAATGGGGCATTGTACTCAATCATTGGTCTGATGAGTGATGAGTACAGGGGGACGATGACCTCCCTTGATCTAGATGTGAATCCCTTCATGATCAGGTGGGCAATGTAGAAGGTCTTCCTAACTACTTTGGCGATGTGAGTGTCAAACGAAAGGTTACTGACAACCTGGGTCCCCAGATCCCTGATAACCTCTTCTGTGCTCAGTGGATTGCCACCTATATGGTAGCTGGGGGTAACCTTGTTTTTCCAGAAGGGTATGACTATGCATTTTTTGCCGTTTAACTTTAGTCCATGGCTCTGGCACCAGTTATCTGTTTCTATGAGACCCTTCTGAAGGATATCTGTGTCAGATGTGTTCTCGACTATGGCACCCAGTTTGCAGTCATCTGCAAATTTTGTCAGCCATAACCCTCCTGTGTTTGCTTGTACTTCTGAGAAGTAGATGCCGAACAAGAGTGGGCCCAGGACTGAGCCTTGTGGGACACCACTTGTGACAGGTTTTGAGTCTGACATGGCGCCAGCAACTCTCACCCTGTGGGTTCTGTCACTTATCCAGTTTGCTACCCATCTTGTGATGTATGGGTTAACATTTAAGCTGATGAGTTTTTCAATGATACCTGAGTGGGGTATTGTATCGAAAGCCTTGGCCAGGTCGAGGTAGGCTGTGTGGACTGCCTTTCCCTCATCAATGGCCTTGGTGACTGTTTCGAAAAAGTCAACCAAGTTTAAAAGGCATGATCTGCCTTTGACAAAGCCAAACTGGGTTGGATCCAAAGTCTGCAAGTCCCCTATGTCTTTATTTATGAGTTCATTTATGATCCTCTCCATGGCTTTGCAGATCAGGTTTGTCAAGCTGATGGGGCGGTAATTTCCAGGGTCGGTGGAGGCACCGCCTTTGTGAAGTGGGACCACAGTTGCCGTACGCCACTCCTTGGGTACGTATCCTGAGGTGAGGCTAAGATTAAACAGCTGTCCTAACTGCGGGTTTAATTCTTCATTGAGTTCGTGGAGCACACAACCAGGGACACCATCTGGTCCCATGGATGCTGTGTTTTTCACCTTGGAGAGAGCAGTTCTCACCTGAGCATTAGAGATGTTTGGGGGGCTACAATCCTCTGGTATAGATATCTCTCCTTTTGGGAGAAGTTTGCACTGAACCTATCAGCCAGTATGTTGGCAATGTCTGTAGGTTCAGTGATTTTTACATCATTTTGAACTAATTCTGAGCATATCTGGGTGTTTCCTCCCAGGTTTCTGACATAGCTAAAGAAGGCCTTATGATTGTCTTTTGAGTCCTTAGCGATTTTTCTCTCAAAATTTGCCTTGGATGACTTTATGAGAGATCGTAGTTTTTTACTTATGATGATCAAAGGTGTCTTACCTTTTAGGGATTTTGCTCTATCTTGGAGTAGCTTCCTCCTTTTGTTGTAGAGTTTGTTTATGGCTGGGTTCCACCAGACTGGACGCTTGCCTATGGTACACAGAGTCTTTGTTTTGTTTGGGATTGCCTGATCCATGCAGTCCTGTAGGTGCTGGTAGAAGGCATTTGTAAGTGATTCAGCGGCTTCAGTAATGGTTTCTGCAGGCTCAGGGGCCTTAAAAGAGACCACACTAGTCTTCAGAAGTGTGAAGTCGGCTTTTGAGAAGTTCTTCACTGTGGTCTTTTTTATCTCAGGCGGGGGCAGGATGTGGACTTCCAGTGAGATTAGTTTATGATCTGATCTCACCAGTGAGGGGTATACTTCCAGTGTTGAACACTGTGACCCCATGTTCGTGATGATAAGATCAAGTATGTTTCCACCTCTTGTGGGGATGGTGACCAGTTGTTCCATGGCATTTGAGTTTATGAACTCTAGGAACCTTAGGGCAAGAGTGTTGGGGCTAGAGTAGTGCTCCCAGTCTATATTCGGGTAGTTGAAGTCACCTAGTATGATGGTATTTGGAGATACATTTATCCCCTCCAGTGTTTTCAGGAAAGCTATGTGAGGTTCCTGAGTTTGAGAGGGTGGCCTGTAACATGCTACAAATTGCAGAGCAGTCTTGCCTATGGTTAATTGCACCTGGATGGTCTCCGATGCATCGTGCATTGCCACCGACCTTGAGGTGTGGGTGTCTTTGATGAATATGGACACCCCCCCTCCTTTCTTGGTGGTGTCCGGATTTTGGGGCTGGAATGCATGATATGAGGTAAAACCTGATAGTGCTGGGGTGCCCTCAGGAGCCTTGAACCAGATTTCAGTCACAGCACAGACATCAATGTTCTCCATACTGAGAAGGGCCTCGAGTGCGTGCATCTTGAGGTTGAGACTTCTGGCATTGAGCAGCATTACCCTTAGTTTTTTCCTTTTTGTGTTCTAGGGTGGTAGGTTTAGAATTTGAGCCTTGCCTAAAAGGCACTATGGGGGTGGCAAGAGCCTTTGCCAATATCCGAAGCCCAGGGGTGACAGGTGCAAGCTGTCCCTCATGGGCAGCTGGCTTGTCCAGCATGTCATTCCAGGCAGACAGACATTGGATCCCCTTTGAATGACACCAGAGTTTAAGCCAATTATTAAAGCTGATCATCTTGTCTCTGTATTGTGGCATCATTCTTGGTGAAGGTAGGATACTGCTCAAGGTCAGGGTCATACCTGCCTGGGCTACATAATCAGAGAGCTCCTCTATGTCTCTTCTCAGGTAGTCCAGGAGGTACGCCTCAGGTCGTTCACACCAGCGTGGACAATGACTGAGTCATACTTGTACCTGCTGTTGAGAGACCTGAGTGCTTGCGTTATGTGGTGTATTCTAGCGCCTGACAGGCAGCTTACTGTGACCTTCTCCTTACTCAATCTGGTGAGCGGGACATCAGTGTGTCTGACTATGGAGTCACCAATGACAAGTGTGTCTGGCATTGTGTTTGGCCTTAAGGGCTGTGACTGTTTGGCACACTGACTATGTGGTCTATGTGTTGCATGTGTTTTGTCTTGAGGTGGCAGTTGTTTGGGTGTCTGCTTTGGTGGCCTCTGCTGTTTTGGTAGATTTTGATCAGAGCCTCCGAGTATGTCTTTGTGTGTTTATGTGTATGATTTGAAGTTGTGATGGTACTACGTGAGACTGGGTTTGTGGTGTGTGTGGTTTCCTTCTCCTCCTGTCTGGTCTTGCCAGTCCTATGTTGAGAGAGCTCAACCTCCAGTTTGGCTCTATAGTTGCATCTCTCGCATGTATTTGTGTTTTGTGGGAGAAGGAGAGGGTTGTCTGTGTACATGAGGCAATTGTAACATTGCCTCAATATTCCCAGATTCACCAGCTGAGCAGGAGAGGACACTAGCAACTGATCCCTCGACATGCTAGAAGGAATAGACAAAAACTTTAAAAAGACTCCGGGGAGTGTGGGTGATCGAGAAATGGGGTTTTAGGCTGGTGGGGTACTAAGTATAATAAAAGTGCTTTATCAGGTAAAAAGTACTTTAGGAGCAAGCGCTAGGCTTTACAGATAGAGAATAGTCTACTCAGGAATTAAATAGGGCTGAACTTTTTACATGTAGAATACGCTGGTTTGATCAGCAGTACAGTTCAAGGAAGGCTGTTTAAAGGGAAAATTTGAAGAGTGGACTTTAGGTAGCCCGAATAGTTTAACCTTGATTAACCGCCGCTGCTCTTGTGTGCTCCTGTGGCAACTCCGCGCTAGTAGATGATCAGAAGTGTAGGGTCCCCTCCTCTACTACTATCGAGACTTTTGCTGATAGTATAGTTCACATCATAGGTGATGTTAAAATTTATAATTACAGCTCTTATCCAGTTCAAACTGAACTATTCAACATTTTTTCTAAGGGTATGAAATTTATCCCCGATAAGTCTTTTGATCTAACTGACACTTTAGTTGAGGTTAAATTGTTTCTCAGAAAGCTCAACCTTGGGATTTTTTTTCATGATAATATATCACATCCTATTACAACCAATGGTTTGAGAAAAAATGGTACTTTTACCCCCCCTATGCACAAAACCTTAACATCCTTTGAAAATGTTGTCAACCAACAGCTGTATGCTTTGTACAACAAACACAAATACAATAAGAACAATCATATTAACAAGAATGAAGTCTATGCTGTTATTGATTCATTATGTGAACAAAATATCAGGATAATGTCTGCTGATAAAGGGGGTGGCTTTGTTTTATATGATCAGGACAAGCATACTACTAAAATTTTTGATCTTCTTAACAATGCTGCCCAATATGAGGTTTCCTCAATTAATCAAATCAACATAGCACACCGTAGAATTGATTTATATCTGGAGGAGTTTTTGCTTGATGCAAGAATCAGTGAAGATTTGTACAAGTTTCTTAGAGTTGAATTTCCCATCTTAGCTACTATTACGGGGATCCCTAAGGTTCACAAGAACCTTATGGACCCGCCCTTTAGACCTATTATATATAGCTGGGAGCCGTATCAAGGCCTTCCCTTTTGGAAAGGTCATTGACCATCGGCTAAAACATATATACAGCTCTATCAAACACATTATGAAGGACTCTTGGGAATTTCTAGGCATATTTAAACAGGCCATCTGGAGTCCCAATATGTTGTTCGTTACTATAGATATCAAGGATCTATTCTCTTGTATCCCTAAGGATAAGGCATAGACAGATTTGTTAACAGCTTATGCAAACACAGTGGATTTAATATAGATACTATTAATTTACTCTCTGAATTTCTGGACATTGTACTTGACAACAACTACATCTACTTCGAAGGAGAGTATTACAGGCAAATTTCAAGTGTAGCTATGGGGGCAGCCTGTGCCCCCATATACGCCAATCTAGTATTACTAGATTGGGAGGAGGAGTATATTTTACACTCTACTTGGATGGAACATTTGACATGCTATGTTAGGTATTTGGATGATTTATTCATCCTATGGAAGGGTGACGAAGTAGAACTTAAAAATTTTATTGATTACATTAACAAAACAACTAGGTATTTGCAGTTTACATATCAATACAACCGTGAGGGGATTAATTACCTCGATACTTATATTTACAATGATGGTAGTTCTTTTCAATCTAAGATTTACAGAAAAGAAACATTCAGCAATGGTTATTTACATTTTGATAGTTCACACCCCCTTTCACAAAAACGTAGTATTGTCAAAGGACAGTGTATCAGAGCTGCCAGGATGACCTCGGAGAAGGACAATATGTTGACTGAACTGGATTTTATCGGACAGCTATTCAGAGACAAAGGTTACCCCAAATACATGCTTGATGATGTAATTCAGTATGTTACCAAAGAATGGGGTAAAAAATACTCTCCTCTTTTGGGGAAAGGGTTGACTACCAATACTGGAAAATGTCCCTCGTACATTACAAATAGAGTTAGTACAGATGGAGAATATTCTAAGGCTTGCATTTTAAAATATGGTAAAAATACAAATGATGTTAAAGAAATTATTAATGCAAACTGGAATATAATCACGAGTGATGAGGGAATTAAAGACAAAATTTGTGATAGACCGCAGTTTGTATACAAAACTGGTACCAACCTTAAAAGAATTATAGAGCTGAAATCGAATCACAAAAACAATGGGATACACAATAGAGTAGGAACCAGGAAATGCGGACACTGTACCCTATGTGGTTACATTCTTGAGGTGGAGAATATTATCTTGAAAAATCACATCAGCAGTAAGATTACATTTAGGTATGGCAATTGCCAAACACAACATCTGATATATTTAACCTTGTGCAGTTCGTGCCCATGTTTTTACGTAGGCAAGACTGACCGACGGCTAAAAAACAGAATTTATGATCATATCTATTGTATCAGGAAACAAGATTTGAACAATGCACTTTACCGTCATATAGCCAATAGTCCTGAGTGTAGTGACTTTAAATTTGCTATTTTAGAAGTAATTTCACCTAACCCTAGAGGTGGTAACATTAAGGCAGTGGTAGGAGAAAAAGAGATTAAATGGCAGATCAGGCTAAATGCAGCCTGCCCACCAGGACTCAATGAAGTTATTCCTACCAAGCCTCTTATTAGAACTTGAAGTATTTAGTAATGGCAACTTAATGCACAATTATATTTTTAAAGGATCTTTTATAATTTATGTATATTTTTACAATTCATATATTATATATATATATATATATATATATATATATATATATATATATATATTATTTTATTATTATAATAGGATCTTAGGAGGTATTACAATATATTTTTTATGATCATATCGGTAGGTGCCCTTGGTCTTGGGCATATAGTATTCTTACACTTACCTTGTGTAAGTTGTGAGAGCAGTGTCGTTATGTATAGAAGGTATTCTTAATATGTTATTTACACACTGGTAGCTTATTTCGTTACAGCAATTACAATTTTAATTTTGCATGTTAGGTGTGTATAGGACATCATGCTTCATTATATATGTTTTTATCATCAGTCCTCAGCAGCACACTATGTTTGTATTACTGTGCTTTACAAAAAAGTTGGTAATCATTCTTGTTAATTAATTAATTGATGCATTAGGATAATGTCGGGCTTTTTTGTATAAATGGTCAGTGTGTTTAACTTTGTGTGTTCTGATGAAGTCTTTTTACGTCGATGAAAGCGCTTAACATATCTGCCTTTGTGGTTTTAAATAAAGTGAATTGAACAGTGCTTGGATTCAGGCATTGTCCTTGGAGGTTATAATAATATGTCATACAATAATAAAAGCAAAACACATTGACAAACGCACACATGGCATTTGTAGGATTCAAACCCCTACCTAACTATGTTATGATACTTGAGAGAGACGCATTAGTACAGCGCGCTATTCATATTACTGGATGATTTCCCTTCTCCTGCTGTATTTATAGGGTGCTGACATCATCAGTCTTTCCAAAGAGAAATGTACATCTTTAACTATCCCTCGGTATGGGAGTTAACAATATCTGTGCATTAACAGATGCCTAGTTCAGGGTCACATATGCACACTAGCACTGCCAGGTTATGTTCTATAGCATGCTTTGTGACCACAGGACTTGTAACACACAACACAAGTAGGGGGTGTATCCATATACATCAGAGATACACATATCTCTGGGTTGGTACCACTGCACTAAGCATGACAGGCCATACATATACAACTAACATTGTGCAAAACTGCCTTTTGGTTTGGTGTGTAGTTCAGACCACCACCCCCCCCCCATACCCAGTAACCACACTTGGCTTTCCTGGGAACAGTGTAGGATATGCAGGTCTTCACACACACCATTATAGTGGTTGACTTCAGGTACACAAATATTGACTGGGGATACTACTCAGGCCCTCAACATCACCCTACAGCCACTACAATTTGTGAATCCATGTGCTATGGCACAACCAGTCACCATACCCACAAGGGGGAATACATATTGGACCTGATCATCACCATCATGGGGACTCTATGTTCCACACCAGAGGTAGAACAGTCATTGTTAAGATCAGACCATAAACAACTTTCCCTGGACATCCATATCCCATCCCCACCCTCAGCCAAGGAAATCACTGTGAAGAATTACTCAAAAGCAGACCTTCCACTTGTGAAGAGTGGGGTGGAATACTTCAAAGGCCTGTGCTGGAGAATAATACAGCCCAAGCTGCAGAATCCTTTACAAACGCATTGTATGAGCACCTGCAGGTATGCATTGATCATGCTATCGCAAATAAAACCATGACTCCTCCAAAATAGGAGACCTGTCTGGTTGACCCCAGCCATATATAAGCTGTACAACAGAAGGAGGAAGCTACTACATAACAGAGCAATATCCCACAGACCCACATAGATCATAACCTCTCCTTTGCTAATCACATTGACAGAGTCATTGCAAAGACCTTTATATAGCCCTCCTTATCACATGGGAGTTTGCATGTAGGTCATGGAAGGTCATTGTGGCCCTCTACTAGTCACTCATCAGGCCCATGTTTGACTACAGTGCCCCTTTTGGGGTGTACCTTACCCAACACCTGCGGCAACTACAGTGAACACAACAGTTCCTCCCCAAGAGGATCATGGGCTACACACAGTGTGACCCACTTTACAGAGGCACAGTAGGCTACTCTACTGGGGAGGTGGGCGCCAAATACACTCTGCCTAGGCTTATGAATTCCCTAGGGCAGACAGCCTAGTATTGACCTCTGCACCTATGTTTATGTTCGGGATGCACAATATTTGTTGCTGCTACTGTTTGCAGGTCTTTATTGCCGTAGCTTTCCCAGTTTCTATGAACAACTTCTGTATCTGCGTAACATGTTTGATCATGACAGGGTTCCAATATATTAATATATGTGTCTGTTGTCATTTAACTGTGTGTACAGGGTGGATTGCTGGATCGTGGGAGGTTCCAGGCTTAACACATACAACTGCCAGATCCATGGTTTGTTGCCTGACATATGTCTCATTTATCCAAGTGTGTGAGCATGCCCAGTGTGACCTTTTCATATGTTGTGATCTGGAGTCCACTACATTTTTGGTTGTGTGTGAACATGACCAATATTGACATTTATACTGTGTGTTTTGGAAGTCATGTTGTGTTCTTACTGCCAGACTCCTTTATGTCATAACTCAACAGGGATTATGCTGTGCCTGCAGGGTTTCCATGTGATAGTTTGCAAAGACTTGGCAACATTCTCTCATACTGGCTGAACACTGCAATACTGTCATGGTGTAGTGGTTAAGTACTTTCACTATGGTGCACAGTATCATGGGTTTGAGTCCCATCACTGCTTTAAATGTTCATACTGAGCAGACCAGACTGGTTAAGGGCCACTTGGGCAACTATGAGCATGCTGCATTTTGTTCGGCTATGGCCTACTTAAACCAGGCTTGTCCAACATTGCTGTGTATTCACCAACTTGGGTGGACATTGCCAAACATCACTCCACATTGACCACAGTTGTACTAGTTGGTGTGTGTGATTCTGTTCATAGGTTCATACTAGGCTATCTGCCCTAGGGCATTTATAATCCTAGCCAGAGTGTGTTTGGCTTTCAGCACACATTTTAAGTGGAGTTTGCCATGACATTTTGCAAGGTTAGTATACTGTGCCTCTGTCTAACAGTGACATAGAAGTGATACCCAGGTTAAACCTACAATCTCCCATCCATTCAAGATTCCTCTTGAAGAGAGTCAGTGAGGGACTCTGGCTAACCTAGAGTGGGGGTTTACTCAAGAGTGTGGGGAGCCTCTGGGTTATGAATCTGTCACCCCAGCATGTCCTATTTATTTCAGTCCTGAGGTTCAGGTCTCTTGAGCTCCTAGCTTGATGGGATTCTGATTTTCTGAGGTGCAGCATGTCCATTGATTCCAGGTTGGACATGGCTTTATACATCAGACACAGATTGCCTCCGGGCAGGTGGTATGCCACTAAGTGGAGCTGCAGTTTCTTTAACCGGGCAGCGAATGGCATGTGTTTGAGCCCTTTGATCCTCCTGGTGAGGTACTTTTGTGGTCTTTCCAGCTGCTGCAGGTGTTTGATAAGGTACATTCCACAAGGGGCATTGTGCTCAATTATGGGCCTGATGAGGGATGAGTTAAGAGGCACGATGACCTCCCCTGATGTAGATGTGAATACCTTCATGATTAGCTGGGCTATATGAAATGTTTTTCTAAACACTTTGGCCACGTGGTTATCGAATGAGAGATTGCTATCAGCCTGGGTCCCCAGGTCCCTTATCACTTCTTCCATACTTAATGGGTTACCACCTATGTGGTAATTTGTGGGCACTTAGTTTTTGAAAAAGGGGAGGACTATACACTGTTTTGCATTTAACTTGAGGACATGGCTCTGGCATCAGTTGTCTGTTTCTATGAGGCCCTTTTGTAGGATGCTTGTGTCAGCTGGAGGGTCGATTATGGCACCCAGTTTGCAGTCATCTGCAAACTTGTTCACCAACAGTCCTTCTGTGTTGGCCTGTACCTCTGAGAAATATATACCAAACAAGGGAGGTCCCAGGACTGAGCCTTGTGAGATGCCACTTGTAGCTGGTTTGGGGTCTGACATGGCTCCAGCATTTCTGACCATGTGGGTTCTGTCCTTGAGCCAGTTTACAACCCATCTAGTGACATAGGGGTTTATATTGAAGCTGGTGATCTTATCTATGATGACCAAGTGGGGTACTGTATGGAAGGCTTTTGCGAGGTCCAGGTAGGCTGTGTGGACCACCTTCCCCTCGTCAATGGCCTTGGTGACTGTTTCAAATGACTCAGCCAGGTTTAAGAGGCGGGATCTGCCCTTAAAGCCAAACTGGGTAGGATCCAGTGTCTGTAGGTCCCCAATATGTTTATTTCTGAGGTCCATGATGATCCTTTCCATAGCTTTGCAGACCAAGCTAGTCAGGCTTCTGGGGCGATAGTTTGCTATATCCATTGAGGCACCACCTTTGTGGAGAGGGACCACTGTTGCTGTACACTGCTCTTTGGGTACATATCCTGTGGTAAGACTGAGATTGAACAGTGGTTTTATGTTGTGTTCAATTCTTCTTGGTGTTCATGTTGGACACAGCCCAAGACACCGTCTGGTCCCATTGATGCTGTGTGTTTTGCTTTGGAGAGGCTGGCTGTTACCTGAGCATCTGCGATGTCAGGGGGCCAGCACTCTGCTGGGATAGATATTTGCCCTTCTGGTGGGGGGGGGGAGAAGTTTGCACTGAACCTGTCAGCTCAGATGTTGGCAATGTCTGTGGGTTTGGTGTACTGTTTGTCATTTTGGACTACTTCTGAGCATATCTGGGGATTCCCACACAGGTTACTACCATAAGTAAAGAATGCCTTGTGATTATCCTTGGTGTTCTGTGCAATTTTTATCTCAAAGATGGCCTTAGACGATCTTATGTGTGGCCGTAGTTTTTCAATAATACTGATCAGAGATGTCTTCCCTTTTTGGGATTTTGATCTATCATATAGTAGCTTCCTCCTTGTATTGTATGGTTTGTTTATGGCTGGGGTCCACCGGACAGGATGTCTGGCTTTGGAGGATTGGGTCTTGGTTTTATTTGGGATTACATAATCCATGCATTCCTGAAGGTGTTCATAGAATGCGTTTATAAAGGGTTATGAGGTCTGGGCCATATTTTCCACAGGCACAGGGGCTGTGAAGGATTCCACCTCAGTTTTGAGGAGTGTGACATTTGCTTTAGTGACTAATTTTCACTGTTTTTCTGGCCATGGGCTGGGATCGGGATGTGAATATCCAGTGAGATTACTCTCTGGTCTGATCTTACCAGTGAGGGATACACTTCTGGTCTTGGGCATAGAGTCCCCATGTTGGTGATGATCAGGTCCAGTATGTTTTTCCCTGTTGTGGGAGTGGTAGCAAATTGTTCTATAGCATTTTGGTTTATAAATTCTGGGAACCTTTGGGCTAGGGTGCTGGGGCTAGGGTAATGCTCCCAGTCTATGTCTGGGTAGTTGAAGTCGCCCAATATAATTGTGTTTGGGGAGACCTTCATATTTTCATGTGTTCTCCAGTCAGCCAAGTGTGGTTCCTGGGTTTAGGAGGGTGGTCTGTAGCAGGCTATGAACTGGAAGGCGGTTTTAGCCACTGTTAGTTGCACATGGATAGTCTCCGATGCTTCATGCTGTGCCACCAACCTGGGGGTGTGGGTATCTTTGAAAAATATTGATACTCACCCTCCTTTTGTAGTTTGTTCCATGTTTTGCAGCAGTAAAGCATGATATGAGGTATAACCTGTTAATGCTAGGGTGCTCTTGGGAGCCTTGAACCAAGTTTCTGTTACTGCACAGATATCAACATTCTCCATGCTGAGGAGAGTTTGGTGTGCGTGCATCTTGCAGTTTAGACTTCTGGCATTGAGTAGCATTATTTATAGTTTCTTATCCCTTGTGATACCTATGGAAGTGGGTTTGTGTTTTGAGCCTTACCTAAAAAAGGCACTATGGGGGTGACAAGAGCCTTTGGCAATATCCAAAAGGCCACAGGTGATAGGTGAAATCCATCCCTAGCAAAGCATCATGTCTTGTCGAGCATGTCATCCCAGGCTGACAGGCATTGTATCCCCTTTCACTGACACCAATACTTAAGCCTATTGTTGTAATTGATCATCTTGTCTTCATATTGTGGCCTCATGTTTGGTGACGGTAGGATGATACTCAAGGTCATCAAGTTTGCATATACTACATGGTGGTAAATGCTGTTTAGCACTACCTTACATTGCTTAACACATGGCAATCATGCCTCATGTGGTGCTGCAGGGCAGCCTATGTCAGATGCACATACTGCACTCCCTATACATGTTTGGAAACAGGTAGTGTCAAGTTAGGCATCCCTTTTACTATATGTGCGAATCAGAGAGAGGTATAATTTCCAGGGTTCCTACTGAGCCAGTGTATGTGTAATGCGTTGCCTCTTTGCCAAGGCCAAGGCATACTGGGCATGCCTCCTTCTGCCTACTGGGGCAGGCTCAGGTTGTTCCTCCTCTGAGTCACGCTCTGCCTGTGATGGCCTTGGCACTGGTGGGGGGCTGTTTGGCCCAGGCCTATGCTGGTCCTGCTGCAGCTGTTTTCTCAGAATCATATTATGTAGCATAGCACATACCATGACAATTTGGGTACATGTAGTTGGTGAGTATTGCAAGGCTCCACCATATGCTAATCCCCCAACTTAATATTGCCCACAAAATACTGCACCAGCCTTCCAACACCCAAATACTCTCAAAACTTTTAATCCCATACAATAATCTTAACTCCCTTCGCTCTTCTAGGAAACTCATGGCTAGTTTAACAAAGTCCAATAACTCAGCTGGTGACTCTCTTTTTTCTAATACAGTAGGAAGGAGCTGGAATCTGTTACACAGTGACATAACACTAATCTCATCACTGACTCTCTTCAAACAAAGAATCAAAGATTACTTGCAAAGTCACTGGCTCTGTTCCTGTACTAAACCCGACTAATCATTTCTACCCAAACTCTGTCTCTTTTCTCCCCCCCCCCCATGTTTCTTCCTCTTCTTTGAATAGCTATTTCTATTTCTAGGCTATCTCTTTACCTTTTTCACTTAAAGTTTGTTTAAATCTTTCATGTCTTTTTCTTTTTACTTTACCCTCTTTTTCTTACTTCGCTCCTATTTTTCCTCTCTTATATATGTTATTTTTTTTCTCGCCTCTTTTACAAAGATTAACTTCTTTTTACTCCCTAACTCACCTTGTTCTCTGTTTTGTTCCCCTATATTAGATCATTTATAGGAAATGTTGATAGTTCCTCTTTGTAAATAATTTTTGTTTAGGAACTTTCTTAATTGTCTCTGCATTTGTGTTGCTGTTTTTGTTTGTATTGATTTGCTTGTTTTGGATGATTTTCTTTGTATTTTGTGTGGAGCTTTTCTCCCCGGGCCTCTACTGAAAATGGAAATATATCCAGCTAGACTAGCCTGGTCAACAAATGTAAAATAAATAAATAAATAAAATAAATATGTGTTCAGGCACCGGAACCATGACTTGAGCAACCCAAACACACGCTCAATTACATTTCGTGTTTGTGCGTGTGCCTCATTATGGCGTTCCTGTTCAGATATGTGCATTTCTGATGGGTGCCATGAGCCACTGCTCCAGTGCATAGCCAGCATCCCCCACTAAGTGACCATGTGGGATGTCCCCATTGGCAAATGTCTGGTACAGCTGCGTCAGATGCCAGATATGGGAATCATGGTAGCTTCCAGGGCAGCCAGCACACACATTCATTATTATGCCCTGGGCATCACACACAATCTGGCAGTTGATGGAGGGGAAGTCCTTGCGGTTAATATAGGCCCTACCCCACTCACCAGCTGGTGCTTTGATGCATATATGCGTGTAGTCTATTGCACCCACTACCTCAGGGTATTCTGCTATTTGCTGGAAGAGATGTATATTGCTGGCCAATACCTCACGGGAATTGGGGAAATATACATGATCACCGACATGTGCTGACATGGCATCCAGGAACTGGTGCAGTACCTTGGATGCTGATGTCTGTGATATCCCCATCATATCACAAGTTGGTCTCTGAAAGGTACCTGTTGCTAGTATTCTTAGGCCAACACATACCTTGGTTTCCACTGGCATGGGTTCCCCTCTGTTGGTTCTGTGTGTGAGGCGTGGCCTGCACAGCTCAACAATTTGCTGTAGGAGGTCTCTGTCCACTCTATAGCGCTCCACTATCCCCAACTCATGTAAGCCCTGGTAGGTGACCCTGGGCCTGTACACTCTTCTCCATCTCCTCACTGTGGGTTGTCCGGCAACATTTGCATTGTCACCACCCTCAGCATGTTGCATATGTCGCCTTTTAGCAGCAATGGCAGCCCCTAGCATTTTTTGTCTGAGTGTAGCTTTTTCAGTTTTCACTTCTAGTAGCTTACTCCAGTGTTGCAGTGTCTCTTGAGAGAAATAAACTGCACTGTTGTTTGCAGAGTTTTAACTGCTGGGCTGGGCTAGTGTTCTGCCTGTGTAATTGCCTGATTCTGATTGTTTGCACCTGCTAGCTCTACTAGTATCCCCTGGTAGCTTCATACTATTTGTTGTGCTTCCTTTTTCCTTTCTGTTTCCTCGGGGGAGCGACATGCATACAAGTGGAAACACACTCACAGCAGCTCGCACACGCGCACACATGCTTAGATGGACTAAAACTTGCTTATTCAGGTTAAAACATGTGCACACCAGTGCAAACATGCTTACAGGTCTTCCAGCAGCCTTATACATGCTTACTCCAACTTAAACGAGCACACTCACACTTCCATGTGCGCACTCTGTCTTACTCGAGTTTACAGGAGCACACACACGTGCATACCCGCTCAGCAAGAAACTTTGGTGTTAGCCACAGTATACACCTTCCATTTCTTGGCTTTCCCTGGCCTACCTGTTGACACACCTCTTTCCATGCTGTCTAACTAACAGCTAACACATGCCACTGTGCTCCAATGAGCTTCACTACTTTCATACATACCCCCTTGTGATGTCACCTATCTCCTACTCTGTTCCTCCCCATATCCTACTCCTATACTCCATTGACTGTGCTCATTTGCTATGTAAAAGTGTGATTCACTATCCTAACACTCATTTATATAGGACTGCCTACTAATGCTTGGTTACATGTCTTAGACTGGGCTTCTCCCCTTAGCAAACCCTACTCAGTGGCCATGTTGTCTTTAGCCTGCTATTTCCTTACATTGTAATTTAACAGTTTTCATAGATTCCACGTTTGTGCCTTTTATTTTCTTATTTTATGATTTGTTTAGTGCATCCTGTTTGCGCAGCGCTGAGCTACATTTAAACATCGGAAATCGACGAAAAAAAAAATTCTTTCTATTTTAATTTTGCATCTGGGAAACTTTCCAATGGCCATATATTTGGCCATTGGCATGCTTCCTCAACCATATGCAACCTTTATTTAGAGCTGACAAGGCTCCACTGTGCTATTTGCAGAACGGTACTCAGTTGTCAACTGAGTACATTTCTGCAGCTAACACGTCTCCTACTCAGACAGGTTTGTGCTTCCTGGATCGCAAATTTACCTCATTTGCATGCCTTTCGGCTGCAAGTGAGGTAATTTGCATATCCCAGCCCTGTCCGTGTAGGAGACATTTTAGGAGCTCTCTTACATGCCCCTACATGCTGTTCCTGGATCGCTCATCAGACATGATGGCTGCATGGAGTCTTACTCTACTCGTAGACCCCGTGCAAGCCATCGTGAATCCGGCTGCTTGTTTTAAAAAAATGGGTCCTGTGTACCTAGTAGATTGAAATGCATGAATAGCAAACAGTCTGTGTAAATACATCCTGTACAGGATACATTGTAATAAGTTCAAAAGTATTTTGTCAAGTTGTAATATCACTGGTTTTACCCCAGTTAGAGAAAACTTTATATTAAAATATTGTATTCATACGGCTAATGGACTAATATGTAAATAGCATTCTTCGGTGTATACTTCACTGTCAACTAAAGTGTATGGGCAGTTTAGAAATGTTATGGTTAAAATAACATTGAAACTGTATATTTTCAGCAGTGTATAAATGATTGCAGTAGCACATAGTTTTTGTATCTTATAGTTAATTCAAGAGTTGCAAAGAGTTAATGGAACAGTTCTAAGTCATAAATTAAATTCTGTGATTGCCAAAGAATAAATTAATCAAATTAAAAAATAAAATTAAAGCAGACACAGCTCATAACTGATAAAATATTTTCACAGAATGGTCTGCAAAAGAAAAAGTTGTTAAATACATTCATTTTTGGTAGTAATACTTAATATCATTGTACTAACTGTGTAAAATTGCATTTTGACTTGTATCAAAAGAATACTAAAGGTTTGTTTCTTAATGTGTTTTCTATATAAAATGTTTGAGTATGTTTAAAAACAGAGGGAATTGTTAGATATTATGAATATAAGGCTGAAATTAATTCTGTTGTAAACATGCTGAAAGAAAAAGTTTGCTTGAATATATGTATAGAGTTTAAAATGTGTATTCATACTATATGTATAATAGACAGGCTTCTCTTCACAGCAATATTGGAAAACAAGCATTACATGTTTTTCTCATGTTTGCAGAACAAATATCTATAAATTCAGCAATATGTGATGTTTTTTCTATAGTAACAGCTTATACAGATGTTTCCTTTCAGAATGGCATCATCACATCAGCAAAAGTGCTTAAATCACAAAAGGACAATAGAAAAGTCTAAAAACAGACATTATGTGACTTTCCACAGAAGGTCAGAAAAACATACCAAGAGGAAATAACATCTATGTGTGCATGACTAGCACTCTATATAGCAATTGTAGTATTTCAGTTATGTGAGAGAAGGACAGAGAGAGGTATTTTGTATTTGTCATCATTCATATCTGTAATGAAGGAAAACTTTGTAAATATATGCTACAAACTAACAGAAAGAATATGTGTGGTTTGTTATAAAATAAGTTATCTGTAACTGTGCTTATAGCTGCAACATATATTTCTTTATCAGTGTGCAATTTGAAAGGCTTGGTGCTTTAAACAGACTACAGATGGAGTCATGCAAAGCTCTGTGTCTCTAATTTAGCAGTAAACAGTAGAGCAAGACTGTGTGTAAGAAGACGTCAAATCCATCACAGTAAGCAGAACCATATACATTCTTCAGTCCTGAACATTGTAGGATGTTCTTTATCTGTAGTATTTGGTTTATAACTAATGTCCTGAACACTGTAGGATGTTCTTTATCAGTAGTATCTGGTTTATAACTAATGTCCTGAACATTGTAGGACGTTCTTTATTGGTAGTATTTGTTTTATAACTAATGTCCTGAACATTGTAGGACGTTCTTTATCAGTAGTATTTGGTTTATAACTAATGTCCTGAACACTGTAGGGCATTCTTTATCCGAAGTATTTGGTTTACAACTAATGTCCTGAACATTGTAGGACGTTCTTTACTGGTAGTATTTGGATTATAACTAATGTCCTGAACATTATAGGAAGTTTTTTATCAGTAGTTTTCGGTTTATAACTAATGTCCAGAACACTGTAGGACGTTCTTTATCTGTAGTATTTGGTTTATAACTAATGTCCTAAACACTGTAGGATGTTCTATATCAGAAGTATTCGGTTTATAACTAATGTCCTGAACACTGTAGGACGTTCTTTATCTGTAGTATTTGGTTTATAACTAATGTCCTGAACACTGTAGGACGTTCTTTATCTGTAGTATTTGGTTTATAACTAATGTCCTGAACACTGTAGGATGTTCTTTATCAGAAGTATTCGGTTTATAACTAATGTCCTGAACACTGTAGGACGTTCTTTATGAGAAGTATTCGGTTTATAACTAATGTCCTGAACACTGTAGGACGTTCTTTATCTGTAGTATTTGGTTTATAACTAATGTCCTGAACACTGTAGGAAATTCTTTATTGGTAGTATTTGGTTTATAACTAATGTCCTGAACACTGTAGGACGTTCTTTATCTGTAGCATTTGGTTTATAACTAATGTCCTGAACACTGTAGGACGTTCTTTATCAGCAGTATTCCGTTTATAACTGATGTCCTGAACACTGTAGGACGTTCTTTATTGGTAGTATTTGGTTTATAACTAATGTCCTGAACACTGTAGGATGTTCTTTATCTGTAGTATTTGGTTTATAACTAATGTTCTGAACACTATAGGACGTTCTTTATCTGTAGTATTTGATTTATAACTAATGTCCTGAACACTGTAGTATTTGGTTTATAACTAATGTCATGAACACTGTAGGACGTTCTTTATCTGTAGTATTTGATTTTTAACTAATGTCCTGAACACTGTAGGATGTCCTTTATCTGTAGTATTTGATTTATAACTAATGTACTGAACACTGTGGGACATTCCTTATCTGTAGTATTTGGTTTATAACTAATGTCCTGAACACTGTAGGACGTTCTTTATCTGTAGTATTTGGTTTATAACTAATGTCCTGAACACTGTAGGACGTTCTTTATCTGTAGTATTTGGTTTATAACTAATGTCCTGAACACTGTAGGACGTTCTTTATCTGTAGTATTTGATTTATAACTAATGTCCTGAACACTGTAGGATGTTCTTTATCGGAAGTATTTGGTTTATAACTAATGTCCTGAACACTGTATGACATTCTTTATTGGTAGTATTTGGTTTATAACTAATGTCCTGAACACTGTAGGAAGTTCTTTATCTGTAGTATTCGGTTTATAAATAATGTCCTGAACACTGTAGGACGTTCTTTATCTGTATTATTTGGTTTATAACTAATGTCCTGAACACTGTAGGACGTTCTTTATCTGTAATATTTGGTTTATAACTAATGTCCTGAACACTGTAGGACGTTTTTTATCTGTAGTATTTGGTTTATAACTAATGTCCTGAACACTGTAGGGTGTTCTTTATCTGTAGTATTTGGTTTATAACTAATGTCGTGAACACTGTAAGAAGTTCTTTATCTGTAGTATTTGGTTTATAACTAATGTCCTGAACACTGTAGGATGTTCTTTATCTGTAGTATTTGTTTTATAACTAATGTCCTGAACACTGTAGGGCATTCTTTATCTGTAGTATTTGGTTTATAACTAATGTCCTGAACACTGTAGGACAATCTTTATCAGAAGTATTCAGTTTATAACTAATGTCCTGAACACTGTAGGACGTTCTTTATCTGTAGTATTTGCTTTATAATTAATGTCCTGAACACTGTAGGACGTTCTTTATCTGTAGTATTTGTTTTATAACTAATGTCCTGAACACTGTAGGAAGTTCTTTATCTGTAGTATTTGGTTTATAACTAATGTCCTGAACACTGTAGGACAATCTTTATCAGAAGTATTCAGTTTATAACTAATGTCCTGAACACTGTAGGACGTTCTTTATCTGTAGTATTTGTTTTATAATTAATGTCCTGAACACTGTAGGACATTCTTTATCTGTAGTATTTGGTTTATAACTAATGTCCTGAACACTGTAGGAAGTTCTTTATCTGTAGTATTTGGTTTATAACTAATGTCCTGAACACTGTAGGGCATTCTTTATCTGTAGTATTTGGTTTACAACTAATGTCCTGAACACTGTAGGACGTTCTTTATCTGTAGTATTTGGTTTACAACTAATGTCCTGAACACTGTAGGACGTTCTTTATCTGTAGTATTTGGTTTATAACTAATGTCCTGAACTCTGTAGGACGTTCTTTATCTGTAGTATTTGGTTTATAACTAATGTCCTGAACACTGTAGGGCATTCTTTATCTGTAGTATTTGGTTTATAACTAATGTCCTGAACACTGTAGGACATTCTTTATCAGACGTATTTGGTTTATAACTAATGTCCTGAACATTGTAGGAAGTTCTTTATCTTTTCAAATAAAAATGCCAAAGATTGTCCTAAACGGATAAATACCTCACAATTCACGGCGAAAATATCACATATATAAAAACCAACGTCCGTGGTGAACACTGTAGGTGAAAGACACTCTTGATGCAGTATTTGGTTTAATAACTATTGTGAACACTGGACATTCTTTATAGAACATATTTGGTTTATAACTAATGTCCTGAACATTGTAAGTCATCAAGTTCTATATTTATAGTTTGGTTTATAACTAATGTCCTGAACACTGTAGGACGTTCTTTATCTGTAGTATCTGGTTTATAACTAATGTCCTGAACATTGTAGGACGTTCTTTATCTGTAGTATTTTGTTTTATAACTAATGTCCTGAACACTGTAGGACGTTCTTTATCTGTAGTATTCGGTTTATAACTAATGTCCTGAACACTGTAGGACGTTCTTTATCATTGGTATCTGGTTTATAACTAATGTCCTGAACACTGTAGGACGTTCTTTATCTGTAGTATTTGGTTTATAACTAATGTCCAGAACCCTGTAGGACGTTCTTTATCTGTAGTATTTGGTTTATAACTAATGTCCTGAACACTGTAGGATGTTCTTTATCAGAAGTATTTTGTTTATAACTAATGTCCTGAACATTGTAGGACATTCTTTATCTGTAGTATTTGGTTTATGACTAATGTCCTGAACACTGTAGGAAGTTCTTTATCTGTAGTATTCGGTTTATAACTAATGTCCTGAACACTGTAGGACGTTCTTTATCTGTAGTATTTGGTTTATAACTAATGTCCTGAACACTGTAGGACGTTCTTTATCTGTAGTATTTGGTTTATAACTAATGTCCTGAACACTGTAGGACGTTCTTTATCTGTAGTATTTGTTTTATAACTAATGTCCTGAACACTGTAGGACATTCTTTATTGGTAGTATTTGGTTTATAACTAATGTCCTGAACACTGTAAGAAGTTCTTTATCTGTAGTATTCGGTTTATAACTAATGTCCTGAACACTGTAGGACGTTCTTTATCTGTAGTATTTGGTTTTTAACTAATGTCCTGAACACTGTAGGGCCTTCTTTATCTGTAGTATTTGGTTTATAACTAATGTCCTGAACACTGTAGGACGTTTTTAGGTTTATAACTAATGTCCTGAACACTGTAGGACGTTTTTTATCAGAAGTATTTGGTTTATAACTAATGTCCTGAACACTGTAGGATGTTCTTTATCGGTAGTATTCGGTTTATAACTAATGTGAAGTTCTTTTTCTCCTTTCTATGCTGCTCTGTATTTCTACAACCAAATATTGCCAACGTTATATTTCTTACCTTTGGACTGCGGCAGAGATGTCTAATGGTATTATGTTCTTCATTTTGATGTTATTCTGTTCATCAACTGATTTGTTAATGTACAGCACAATTACTCCAACAAAACTGACTCCTTAATAATGGCAAAAGCACTACTTCTGACCTGGGCTGTGTAAAGCTTAGAAATTCCTCTTTGTACGTTAGCAGGAATCTGCACTCCAGATGGTTACAACCATCAGTGAATTCAATCATGCAACAACCCATTCCTATTCCTCTAACTGAACTTGTGATAGCTGCAAAGGACTAAAGTTATGCTTCCACTGCTAAGAGTACATGGATTGAATCTTTCCATCTTCATTTTCCTACTATGTGACCTTGAGCAAGTCACTTAACCAGGAAGTGTTTTGGGGCAATTGGGAATTTGCGTTAGACTCTCTAATGGTCTCCTGGACTGCATGCATGGGGCCTTTGTGTGAACCTATGCCCCTATCCTACTTTTTTCTGTAGACATAACTATCACAGTACTGTTTCTATGTTATACTTAGTCAGTTTGTTATTAGCTATGGAGGCTGTGGGCTTCACTAGGTGTCCGAAGAAATTCATAGCTTTTCATGGCATGTTAATCTTTTCTGTAATGTTTTTCCCAGTCATAATTGCAGTGGTGATGTGTTTAATGTACCAAACATTTCATGTCTGCAATGTCTTTTCCAGCTCCATTCCACTCCATTTCTAGCCCACTTCCCATAGTTGACTATACCTAGTTACGTTATCTATGATATTCTCTTGATCAGATACTCTTTTACATTTGTTTGTGATCAGTGTATGCTTTGCCCTTTGCATGGCTTCCTCAGGTTACTGTCTGCCAAGCAGTTCTGTAATCATCTGGTGTGAAATGATGTGCATAGCTATGTTAGCAATGGTTACCGCTATTAAAGAGACCACTGACCACCTACTAATGTGTCACTCTACCCCTGGCAAACTCCACAATTATTGGACTATAAAATATCTACGTTTTGTAGCCCTTTACATAGTTTCTATCTGACACATCTTGACATGTGCTGCATGTTTTTTTACCTCAATCAGCAGAAGTTGAAGAAAATAAGGTTGGCTGTAATTTGATGAATAATAGATGGCCGTCCTTATTTTAATGCATTATTTTTTCAAATGGTATTTTTATATTGTGTAGTACAGCTGACTCATATGTTAGCACTGCCATACATTAAGCATTTTCTGTACACCTGTTTGGTGACCAACATGGAAATAGGTAATGCCTTTGAGACAAGTGCAACATGGCTGTCAAATAAAGATGCTCTATTCACAATATGTTACATGCATCCCTGCATTTCCCTTGTACAATGTTAAAAAGGAAGAGCACAAATTCAGGAACTTCTGCTCATCTATTTTCTCCATCTACTGCACACCCTTAGTAAGTGTGGTTTGTTGATATGCATTTAATATTTTTAAGCATTGTAATGCACTTTGTCAAGCCCAGTTTCTCCCACTTAATATGTTTAAACATTGTAATGCACTTTGTCAAGTCCAGTTTCTCCCATTGTTTTTCCTAGTGCTGCACAGGAACTGCTGCAGTAACTTGACTCCTGTCCTTCATACACTTCAGCCATCTTGTTTGCTCTGTGTTGTGCTTTTCCCATTCATTTCATATGTCAGTTGTTTTCCACACTCAGCACTGCTTACAATATTTACATGTGTAGTGCATGAATGTCACACTCAAGGACCCTAAGGTTAATGCTTTTCCCATTCATTTCATATGTCAGTTGTTTTCCATACTCAGCACTGCTTACAATATTTACATGTGTAGTGCATGAATGCCACAATCAAGGACCCTAAGGTTAATGCTTTTCCCATTCATTTCATATGTCAGTTGTTTTCCATACTCAGCACTGCTTACAATATTTACATGTGTAGTGCATGAATGCCACAATCAAGGACCCTAAGGTTAATGCTTTTCACATTCATTTCATATGTCAGTTGTTTTCCATACTCAGCACTGCTTACAATATTTACATGTGTAGTGCATGAATGTCACACTCAAGGACCCTAAGGTTAATGCTTTTCCCATTCATTTCATATGTCAGTTGTTTTCCACACTCAGCACTGCTTACAATATTTACATGTGTAGTGCTTACAATATTTACATGTGTAGTGCATAAATGCCACAATCAAGGACCCTGCGGTTAATAAACTGATTGATAAAAAAGTGGAGTGCTTGGTTCCCTTGTGTTAGGGTTTCACTCTTTCTTTGCTTGATAGTTTAGCTATACTCTACCTCACCTGTACTCCGTGCTGGATTATATGCCTAGGGGGTATTGAGCTGATCATTATAAGTGGCCTGGTTAGTGTTACAATAGCATACAATTGCAGACTAAAGTGGAAGTAGTCAGCCCCATCAGGCCTATTGTTTATTTATTTATTTACATTTGTTTATGGGAAAGACCAACTGGGAATTAAAATCTCTTTTCAGTGGCTACCCATGAAAAGCTTCATGGTTATCTATATAAAGTTATTAGGACAATGTGCAAAAATTTATTAAAGCAAAAGTATCTATATATCTATAACAGAGACGTATCAAGATTTAAGCAAATAATTAACAGCACTGTGCAATACACATACACTAAAATTAATCTTTTATTCCAAATTAATAGACAGTCTAGAGGGTGACAGTGTACAGTACAGATGCTTTAAAGAGATGTTTTTACATGAGAAAGTTATCTTACTGCAAACACACACACACACACACACACACACACATATTTACACAGAGGCATATAATCTATTTGTCCATTATATGGACACACACAAATGTTTCTATACACATATGTAAGATTTATACTACACATATGTACTTATATATATATATATATATATATATATATATATATATAGGGGAAGATAAAGTACTTCTGATTTCCTTTTAAATAAAATGGCACATGGCACATGTGTTCTAAAGTAAATTCAGCTGTATATCATTGGTTGCCATCAATGGTTGCAGTTCCTTTGTACACTAGAAAATCCACATGTACTCCAGCCATGTAAGAACTGACTCAAAGTCAGTGGAAGATGTCTTTTCCCATAGATGTGTGGAACAGATATGCATCCTCTTCTGGAAAGATGTCACAAGAAAACATAAAATATGTCCTTAAACAATGTTAGAGCATCTAGCTGCCACCTGTCTCACTTCCCGCAGTTAACTCCTGATTTGAACACTTCTATCCCATTGTTGGTGGGGGGGGCATGAAAATGGTAAACTTGCTAATCATTTACAAAAATTACAAGAAAAAAGATTTTCTAACTTTTCTCTAAACGTCTCAGACATCTCATGCTAATATATAGAGTAGTATAAACAACAAACATTTAAAGTTTAAAGCTTAGCATTTCAATACTGTGATGGTGCTTATCTAAATGTGCCAGAAGAGGTGATAACTATCTTTGAACATTGACTGATCTAATTGCTTTATTTTGCTATGAAAGACAGGGCTACACTGGAAAAAAGTTGTGAATCAGTGAAAGTCTTCTTCCTGTCTGCAATAAAGACAGTGGGAAACAGCTTCACACCTTTCTGTCTTTTTATAGCACCTGCTGAGCTCCTGACATCAGCAGGACTAATTATTCATATAAGATTGTCAGCAGTACCTGACTGGATAATCTACAGATTTCTCTGCATCTGTGGTATGTCACACAGGTAGAGACAAATTCCTCTGCAAGATATGTGAGAACTTCAGCTTAAAAACAGGCAGGTGTGCTTTGTCTTCCTTTTGTTCCAAGGCAAGGAAATTAAAGCTTTATAAAGTAAAAGTAGGTTTCCATTATCCGTACAATACTGAAAAGATACTGTAGGGAGAAAACCAACTTAGGTGTTGAGTAAAACTAGGAGAAGGGGAGTTTTGCTTTAAAACTAAGTGTAATACTCAACTCTACCCTTTCCTTTACCACACACACAGATAGCATTGCCACACATCTGGTATTTTACCAGACTACCTGGAAATCAGAATGTTGGTCCACTAGTCCAGAAAGCAGTTATGTTATCTGCACAGATGCCAGAGTTTGTAAAAAGCAAACTTTTCAATTGAACTGCATCGCTAAAGTGATGCGTTTAAAAATGGGACTGGTTAAAATGAGAGAAAAGGCAAAGGAAGGTGTTCCACTCTGAGATGACGTAAGTATTTACATCATAAAATGGGTGGGTGAGTGGGTTGGGTGGGCAGGTAAATGAGAGAAGAGAGGAAGGGTTACAGGAAATGCAAGAGGGTGTGGCTTTGACTCAGTTTTTGCCACATAGAAAGGTGGCAACCCTATACACACACACACACACACACACACACACACACACACACACACACACACACACTCACACACAAAGTGTAACTCAAAAATGTTGTCAATGAAAACTATGTTACAAGATCAGTCGCCTGCTGTGAACCACTACTCGCAGGGCCATTGATAAAAATATTTTAAATACCTAAACTTGAATATGGCCTTCCTTTTCTTGTTATGCATTCAGCCCACAACACTCACAAAATACAGACTGCTGAGAATAAAATCTGTAGATTCCTTCTATTAACAGACCCCCAGATGCACTTATTCTACAGGGCCACTTTTTTCTAAGTACTCTAATTTACAAGGTGCTAAAACATGGTCACTACTCCCTCCTTTAAGACTGAAACTACCTTTACAAGACAACCCTTATGTACTCAGAAGCAAAAAGGACAAAAGTTTCACTCTAGTACAGCCTTCTCTTGACTTTTTTCACCTGGAATCTCTCGCCTACATATATCAAAAATCTAGAAACCATTAAAAGTGTCAAAGATGCACTTAAAGAGCATCTCTTTACTAAATCTACCTGCATGTGCTACCATGACAATGATTAGGAAACTCACCATCCCATATCATGAGTAATAGAACACATTTAAAATACTGTTCTCGGATTCAACGATGGCTGCCATTCTATAAGCACTGCAGTTCTTCAGCTCTTCAAATACCAGAGAAAAAAATAAACCCTGTGGAGGTATATTTAGAGTTAATATGCTAATTGGCAGCAATAACTAAAGTACTAGAAGTCATCTTCGCTTCTGAGAAGGAAAAATCGGGAAAAATACTCGGTGATAGCAGGATTGGAACTGATTGTCAGTTTGACTCTGAACAGAGCACCAAACAAAGGATTGAGCTATCTCTTATCTGAAATTCTTACTCTGGATATAAATCTGTTTACAGCATTTCACAATGTCAAAAGAAGACAAAAATATGGAAACTACAACTACCAAAACTAAACTCTCAGCATTGCAATCGCCGGAGAAAGAATCCATAATCAAAAGACAGAAAACAATTAAACAACAGGAGACTGCAAAAGCAGGAGTAACAAGTAAACCTGATCAACCGGTCACCATGGAAGAGATTAAATCAGCGCTGTTACCTATACAGGAAGCCTTAAAAGACTTAACATCTCAAATGCTTACATTTAGTGCCACATGTAATCAGATGCTGGAAAGAATGGAGAAAGCGGAAACCAGAATAGCTGAAAATGAAGATAAAATAATAATGCTCACCAAAAGAACAGACTCTCATGGGGCAGACATTCAAACGATGCAGAACAAAATTCTGGATTTGGAAGCAAGATCCAGACGGAACAATATAATTATCAGAGGGATCCCAGAAACAATTCAATATAATGATCTGAACACTTCCATTGCACAAATATTTGAAATACTGCTTAAGGACTCTGATGGTGTTAAACAGATTGTCATAGAAAGGGCACACAGAGCATTCAGAGACTCACAAGCTTCAAATACACCTAGACCTGTTTATGTCAAAATATTGAACTATCAAGATGTGAGCAAAATACTTCTAACTATAAAAAAAACTGGTGGATCTATAATGTGGCAAAATAGTAAAATTTCCTTAGCACAGGACTTACCAATACAAATAAGACAATCCAGGCAAATGCTGGCTCCATACTGCAAGTTTCTGATTGATAAAAGCATCAGATTTCAAATGAAATATCTCAATATTTAATCTTTACAGTGGATGGCATTAAATACTCAGTAAGTATGAAAAAAGAAGCAAGACCTACCTTTCTGAAGCTTTTCAAGGCTCTGCCACCTTCGGAAGTTTGAACAGTTCATCCAGGCTTTCTTCAGCATCTGACAGAATGGGACTCCATATCTACGACGATCCGAGGCTTTAAAATCCTTTGTGTGTTCTTTTTTTCTCACCAGGCCTTGAGAAACACTTTTTTACCCTCTTATCTCGTCGTTCCAGCTTGAGCACGAAGTTTTCATGAAGATTTATGGCTTCAGCGGCCAGCAAAACAGGAAGTCCTTCAGAGGCTGCAGGGGGACCAATTTCAGTGTAGAGCAGCCAGGAGGTCCGTCCGTGAATTGGTTTCCCCGTCGTGAACGCGAAGGGAAGAAACGAGGCTCCCCTAACAGGAAAAACAGCTGGGAAGAAGAAAGAACTGGTTGATTTGAAAAACGAAGCTTTCTGGACTCATTTACAGGGTAAAGGACTTCAGTGTGCTGTATGATAGGATATAGCTGTACAGGTATGGAAAATGCTTTTGTGAATGCTATGGTTAATATAGAAGGGTATTGCAATGTATAGTGGCAGAATAGGGTATTGAAGTTTCTATTCTTTTTTTTCTTTCTTTCTTTTTGTTGCTCTCTTTTTCTTCTTTTAGGCAGGTTATCTCACTTGCTAGATCATTGTATAAGTATGCTTAGATTAATATGATAACAAGATGTTGATAGAATAACAAAGGTCATAAAAGAATGTGTATCTAAATGTTTAATTTAACACATTTTTTTCTTTTCCCTTTTTGTTGTCTTTTCTTTCTGCCCTTTTATTTTCTTTGTTTTTCTTCTCTTTTTCTCTTTATATGGAAAATCTAAAAAGTACCTAAATATGTATGTTATAAGGGCACAACTAGTTACTCTAAGGGAGTGTATAATTATATTTTTTATTGTTGGGTGCATTGTTTTCCAAATTTTAGCAGGTCGTTATGTAAGATTACTTTTGGAGGAATACAGCTAACTAAAACAGTTAGATCAGTCAAACAAAATTGGACTCAGGATTGTTGTGGAATGTTAAACAATTGTGTGTTTTCTCTGTTAATTAATACTTAATATTGTATAGAACAAGAAATTAAAATGTTTTCATGTTATTACTGAATATAAATATTGATGGTACACTGGATTTTCATAAAACAATTAGTATATGTGTATGTCTATATAAAATATGTCCAGAGCTGTAGTTAGTTAGTAAGCAGTGTTTATTAGGGAATGTTTGGATTAAGCTTTGTAGATGTAGAGGTAGTTGTTGTAGGTTTTTTGCATGAGGTTTTAGTGTTAAGCAGTAGAGTTAGAAGGTCAGTTAGCCAGAGGGTTTCAAGAAATGTGAAAAACCTATGTACATCCTGGTCCAGGGGAATAGTGGATAGGCACTGGGTAGGGATGGGATGTCGGATTTGCTTCCAAATAATTTATGATATACCAACATACTTTAGTCTAAGGTTGTTGAAAAATATTAGATATCGAAGTACATTTTTGAGAAGCTTTAAATGTGGATAATAGAATCTTGGAATGTCAAAGGACTCCAGAACATGAAAAAAAGAAAGCTATTTTTACATCTGTTTCTCCAATCAACAGCAGGTTTTATTTTATTACAAGAAATGCATTTGACCAATGACCAGTGGGAGGCAGTGAAAGATAAGAAATGGATTAGGAAGATTGTGGCGGTGGAGGGGACAACGAACAGGGCAGGGGTGGCAATTATAATTAAAAATCACTATCAAGGAGAAATTTTGGATGTTAAAATATATCAAGAGGGACGGTGGTGTTTGGTGATTCTCGCATCCAAATTTTATGATAAACCCATAGTACTTATGAGTATATACGCCCCTACTGTTAATCAGCATCATTTCATAACTTCAATTTACTCCATTCTACAACCATATAATAACTGCTATATAGTGATGGGAGGTGACTGGAACTCGTATCAAGATCCTAAGTTAGATAAGTTAGGTTCATCTAAAGCTTTCAATAAACAGGCAATGATAGCCCTGAAGGAACTTAAAACTGATTTCAAACTATATGACCCATTTAAGCATACACACTTACAAATAAAAGCAGAGAATCTTACTTTTTATTCAAGTTGCCATCAAATGTGGTCGAGAATTGACTTTTTTCTAATCTCAGAGGTATTGATATCAGCTGACCCTAGTGTTTCTAATCAAGCTAGACAACTCTCAGATCACTCTAAGATCACATTAACCCTAAACAGTAATAATATGAGTAATAGGAAGCATCGAGGTTACAATTGGTCCTTAAATCCATATTTACTGACTAAAGAGAATATATTAAAAGAAGGTAAAGAGACTCTCAAACAGTTACTGCATAACATTCTCCAAAATAGACACCCCATGGATATAGAATGGGCTACAACTAAAGCGCAATTAAGAGGACTCTTTCTTCAGAAAGCTACTTATTATAAAAAAATGCAAAATAGGGAACAAATTGAATTGGAAACCAGAATTCAAATATTAGACCAGGAATTGATGAGGAACTACAATAAACAGACAGAAATTGATTTATTAAAATGTCAGAAGGAGGTGTTTTTACTCCATAATAGAAAATTGGCATTCTATGAACAAAGAAACTTAGTAAAATATGCAAATCATATTCAGACGCCCTCGAAAGCGTTAGCTCGTATTATTAATCAGACGAAATCAACACGATTAATTACGGAAATAAATTATAATAATAAAACACATACTAATAAGGCAGACATCATGAATACTTTTGAACTGATATTTAATCAGATCTATGGTGATCAGCAGGCACTTTTGCCAGATAAAGATAGGAAAGATTTTCTACAGAAAATTACATTCCTGAATATTGATAAGGAGTCCCATAGGGATTTAATTAAACCGATTACAGCGGAGGAGGTTTTAGAGGTAATTAAGAAGCTGAAGCCTCATAAAGCCCCAGGGCCAGATGGTCTGACCTCGGAATTCTACAAATCTTTTATTGAGATTCTGAGTAGAGTACTTTCACAGATTTTCAATTATATAATTCTGAATAGAATTAATGATCCCCACTTTAATGCCTCAAAGACAATTCTGATACCGAAGGAGAAAAGTGATTTTAAAAATCCAGATATCTACAGGCCCATATCACTCCTGAATATAGACATGAAGATCATGACATCCATTCTGGCAAATAGACTGAAAAAGGTAATAAATTTAATAATATCAGAGGAACAGGCGGGGTTTATAGATGGGAGACAGACCACTGATAATACATTAACGCTCCACACATTAATTTCTTATGCTAAGCATAAAAATCTTAATATGTATGCACTAATAATTGATGCACAGAAAGCATTCGACAGAGTTAATTTGGTATATTTATTTGACATGCTGCCATATTTTAATATACCTCAGGAGTTCATTTTAACTTTAAGGAAATTATACAACAATGCATATACAAATTTATTTATAAATCAGGAATGCTCTAAAAGGATACAAATTAAAAATGGTACCCGACAGGGATGCCCATTATCTCCTATTTTATTTAATCTGTATTTGGAACCATTATTTTTACACATCAAGCAAAATGTTTTTTATAACCCCCCAGTACTTTATGGTATAAAGATTAATATGGCTGCCTTTGCAGATGATTTAAATATATACTGCACCACACCTGTTTCTGATACCGAGAAAATATTAACAGCAATAGAAGACTTTGAGAAAATCTCGAATTATAAGCTAAATTTAAAAAAAAACAAAATACTCCCATTAAAGACGCCCACACCCTTTTCATTGTTACTACTGATAGGACAAGTAATGACGGAAGAAAGAATAAAATATCTGGGGATTGTATTTTCAACTGATAATAGAGATTTCTTTATGAATAACGTTAAGTCAACTTGGGATCGAATAACATTGGACCTAAAAAGATGGAGTAAATTGAAATTGCCATTGATGGCAAGAGCTGCACATTCCTAGAATGTTATATATCTTTAGAGCTGCACAACTCAGAATCACGAGAAAATTTTTTAAACAGCTTCATATAGGACTGGGGAGATTTCTTTGGGAACCCAGGAAGACGAGGATATCATATGAGAAATTGATGGCTCCAAAAAATAAGGGGGGGGGGCTTGATCTACCGGATTTTGAAACTTACTATTTAGTGATTCATGCTAACAGGATTTTAAGGGCCACTTACTTTGATAGAGACAGTCGGAAATGGACACCCAAATGGGTGGTCCTAACTTATAGACATGTAAGGGGAGTGGGAATCAATGGTAAAGCACTACCCTTTCTAAATAAAGGAACACTCAGCAAATATGACTTAATGGAGCATATCAAGAACTATGTAACATCGATTCAAACTCTTTTTACTTCTTTAAACTTATTAAAGTATATGATGGTCTTTCAACCTTTTCATGAGAACCCAAATTTAACAATTGGTAGTCAACTGATAGATTTAAGGAAATTCCCCCTAATAAAGGATTTAACTGTATTTGATTTATACTCGTTCCTGGGGGTAGCAGTACATGATATTTTAAAAGAGATGAATCTTCCCATTTCCTATCTAATCATCATGAGGCAACTAAAAGATCTGGCTATAAATTATTTTAATAACTCTGAACTTAAAGAAGAGGACTTAAATATATCCCGTAATCTGTGGGAAGCTCTGTTACAGGACAAAAAATATATAACCACCTCATATAAATTGATAAAAGAGAGGAAATATAATAAACACATTCTCTTATCGAATTACTGGAGGGAAAAATTAGTGTTGGTATAGGATAGTAAGATATTGGAAGCATTTAGTCTAACATTAAAGTCAGTATCCCTTCAAAAATTACTATTTACGCAACTGATGATATTTAATAATGCCTACTATACTCGTCTTACTCTTCACAAATTTGATTCAAAGAATTCACCTAAATGCCCACAGTGCTTAGATCAGACAGCTGACTTGTTGCACATGTTCTGGAGTTGCAAGTGCATTTATAAATTGTGGAATTCATTAAAACTGCAGCTACAAAAAATGGGCTACCAAAACTCAACACTCTCTTGGGAATTTATAATCCTTCATATTCCCCCGGAGAATTTAGATAAATCAAGAAGGATCATAATTATAAATATTTGCTTATTAATGAAACTGTACATAGCCTCAAATTGGCTAAACCCGGCCCAGACATCTTGGGAAAATTTTAGACTGTTAGCAATAAGACATATTTTAGCGCATAAATTGTTAATCAGTGACCACAAGAAAAGCATAAACAGTATTAAAATATGGGAGCAAATCTTCAATATTGTGTTGGCCTAGAGGTTCCTATCCACTTTCTCTCAGGGCACATAGTAATAGTACAAAATCAATCTTAGATTAGTTATAGGTTGTAAGGATAATACAGATTGTTGGCTTTGTTTTTTTTTTTGTTTTTTATTTGTTCTTGTTGTATTTACTGTTAATAATTGATGTTGACATACAATGTGGATGTAACTTTTGGAAGTAATCATGTACATATTGTATATATAGAGTTGATTTGTAATATTGTTTTGAAAAAATAATTAAAAACGGATTATTGAAAAAAAATAAAATACTGTTCTCAGCCTCTTAATATGGCATCTTATAAGTACAGTAGAGATTTGATTTTCTGAACTAATTGGGACCTAGGGTAGTTCAGATAATCGAACTGTTTAGATAATCAAACATACATTAAAAGGGATAAAAAAACTTCTACAATCTTGTTTTTTTCTGCATGCAGGGAATACACTTTTCAACCATTCACCAATTCTAGTGGACAGTAAAGAATATTTTTCAAACACAAGTGGAATACAAGCTCAAAAAACATGCACAACCAAATACGTATAACGTTTACATATTCAGACTTAGTTTTTTCCTACCTAAAAACTTTGGAATGATGCATTCAGATAATTGATGTTTCGAATAATTGACTGTCTACCGTACATATTTCACATCTATATAGAAATGTATGCATTACATGTATGATTGCACCATATTTTATGCACATCTTAGCTTGCATTTTGTGTATATGTTTTTTTTCTATGCACTCTGACTGGAACTTTTAATGTCACCCTATTTTGTATTCAGTCTTACTATGTTTTGAATTTTGCCATGTATTCATTTTGTATATAGTATTTTTGGTTGAAAGACTGATGTATTTTCAGCTCTTTGAGATCAGGTCGTAGTTAAAAAGGGTCAAGAGGCCAGTCCACTTACTCAGTAAACAAACAGTAAATAAATAAGTAAAGCAGTCACTGTGTATGTGTTATCTAAGTTGACATTATACAAAAGGCCACAGAAGTAATCAGTGCTACAGCTCTGGGAGCTGTGGGAGAAGTTTCCTGTATTTTTATGACAAATCTCAGTGCACTTTGAAATCCATTTGAAACCATTTGCTTATTTTTTGCCCAATTTACATTTTAGAAAGGAGATAAATAACTGGTACCCTTGCATGCACTGTATATTTGGGTCTGTCCACTGAGTAATGAAGCTGCCTCTGGATATCCATACAATGAGTAGTCAGGAAAACACACAGAGTAAGACTGATTTGTTTGACTCTGAAAACCTTAGATGTAAATGACAGGTTATTCCAAAGTTCATCCTGACTGTGTGGAAAACTAGTTAAGAAGGTTTGACAGAAAGACTGTGCACCTTGGAGATCTTACCTGAAATGGATGCCACTAGAAAGAGGGTTTTCCAGGAGAAAAATTTAAAATAACAGAGGCTGTAGATTCAACTGCTGGAAAAATAAGTTGCTTGAGCATAAAGTACGTGTCCCACGTTGTAACGGGCATCTCACAGACGGCCTATATTGGGATTTGCCTTATATGGATTCTGAATGGAAGTAAGACAAGCAAAGTCCAGGCCAGAGTGAAAACTGGAAATTGCTGCCAAGTAAACTCTGACAAAGGAGTAGCTAAGACCAGAGTCAAAGATTGCAAATAAATATTCGAGAACCAATGGTACAGGAGCAGAAAAGGAATTTACACACTTGCACAAAAAAAAAAAAAAAAAAAAAAACACAATTTGCCATGGTGTGTCTTAAGGACACATGATCATTCAGTTGATGTGAGAATGGAAATTACTGTGTTAGAAATGCCTGGGCCTTAGCAGTTATTAAAAATGGAGAAGCCTTGCTGCCATTTTCATTTAGTGAAGGTCTCAATGTAGCTTCCCTGAAGCATTGATTTTTTTTTTGTGAAATAGAAATATCCTGAACACAAGAAGTTTAATGGATTTCTGGAAGAAGAGGTTCACGAGAAGGAAACGGGCATAAAGCAGATCATTTGTCACTGAGAATAGATGAGAAGTGATGGCCCAGTGTCACACTTTGGACCAGGCCACAGCCATGATGCCCAACTGGAGAGAGGGAACTGCTTTAGGGAGAGAGTCCTGGAAAGCCAGAGAAGATGGAAGAATTGGCCTCATTTCTAGAACACTTGATTCATTTGGTGCCCAGGTACACTAGAAAGTATATCACTGAAATGCCACCACTAGGGGATAGAAGTGTTTGTGACAACCATGGCACAAGACGACTGCAGCTGGAATGGTTTAATTGGTACATGTTTGCTAGATCTAGCCACCAGGGCAGGTGGCAACAAGCAGACATAAGTATCTGAGGTGGATGAGAAGGGGGATCTGAATGATAAAACCTTTAAACCTGAGACTCCATTCCAGGGTTGTCATGTAGAACTTGGTGTAAAGAATAAAGAATAATAAAAAATTAGACAGCCATGCCCACAATGCTCAAAGCCTTGAGGGAGATATCTGTATGCATAGTTTGTGCTCAGTATATTATGGATATCACTTACTGTAGTGACTGTATAGTGTCATGAGGTAAGAACATTCAATAGACTGTCGTGTCCAAAGAAGAGCCCATATATGTGTTTGGACTAGAAACTGAGTTTTTGTGGGGATAACTGACACTGCAAGGGAGAACAGTCAGACAAGGAAAAACTGTGCTTCTATGCACTCAGAGATGGGCTGCAACTATTTACATGCATTTACATAATTGAAATTTACAGTGCTTATTTTGGCACAAAAATAAATCTGAGATAGTGCCCTAAAACTTTATGGTCTGGTCAGGCCTTGTGGTTGGCTCTTTTGTCAAAGGGCTTCAGCATCTCCTTCCTTAATCAACAGTTATTGTTGGAAAAAGAAATGAGGCCAAGCCAGCAGTAACTTTGGTAGGAGAGAGAGAGAAAGGTGATACAAGTAGCCTCTGGATATTATGTCTGTTAATTTGACAGAAATAAGAACATAGCCAAGGGAAAAAGATAAATGGGTGCTGGAAGGGCTGACATACACTGAAGCCAGGAGATAGATACTGGATGGGTAATGCCATGCCAGGCAAGAGCTGAAACAAGCAGAAAATGCAACAGTATCAGTGAAGGTACCACTGGTACCAGAAAAACTGGTGCTAGTTAAAAGCTGCACCTGGAGTGAAGGAGGAACTGCATTCCTGGTGTCACATGGGTTGGGGAGTAGAAGATTTTGATTGGCTGGCATCCAAATGACAAAAAGCCTTAGCTGGCTTATTGCAGTCTATAGCTGGCATCATCAGGGATGGCCTCCATGGAAGTCTTGAAGGGAAGTTGTGGATGAAGTAGTCTCCACAACTAGCAAGTAGGAGGAAACATGTGACCTGCATCTTTTATAGTCAACTTGGGACAGACCTGTGCAAGTGAACAGAAAGGATTAGAATCCTGTCTGAAGCTAGGAGCCTTAGTTTCTAACAATACAGTCAAAGAGAGAGAGGACTCTGGTGCTTGGAAAGCAAAGTTTTTTTCTAAGCTCTTGGACTAAAACAAGTTTAGAAGAAAGAAAAGTGAAAGACAGAGGAGCAAAACAAAAGATTTGAACAGAATGACATTCTGAATAAAGGGAAGAAAAGCCTAAGCTAGAACAGCTTTACACACCTTCTTCTTGTAGTATGACAAACACCACAACTTCTGCCCAAATGGTAAAAATGTTTAATATGCCAGTCACCAAGTGGAACAGACCACCTGCAGAAATGTTTTTTGCAACTTTTTGCAGCCCCCCTACTACCTGCCAACCATCAGAACCTCTCTCGGTCAATCGGCCCACTCTTTCCCATCACCAGTCAAGAGCCAGCTGAAAGGGATCATATCCAGACAGCTACCAAGGGTAGTGTGAACATTTTTCATTTTTTCTCCCCCTGTCCTATTTTGCAGAACCTTTTTGAAGGACTCGTGTGAAATGTAGAATGGAATTAATAAGAGGAAAAACATCACATTTACTGCGATGAAAACACTTAGAAAACATCACTACACACTGATGTTATCGAAAAGCTGAGCATGACAATGAAGCTCTGGACAGTGAGAAATGTGTGAAGCATGATGGGAAGGGTGGACTGTGAAGCATGATGGGAAAGGGAAGAGTGTGACTTATGATGGGAAGGAGAACAGTGTCTGTCAGTCTAGGAGAATTTTAATTGCCAAGTAGTTCTACCGCCTGCAGCTGAAGTTGTACAGGTTACTGAAGATGGCCTTCTTCTCATTAGATCTGTAACAATACATGCATTGACTAGCTCTGAATCTAATGACAACAGCACATCATGCCAAAACTTTGAATGTGATAGATCTTTGTCACAGTAAACCAACAGATAATGGTTCAGTAGCAATACGTCTGCATTTCAGATGTCAGGAAGTTAATACTGTATGCAAATACTTTTTCATGATAAAAATCCCCATGGTATCACTCTCTTATTGGTACTATATCATGCATGCCATATAAAATTCACGTTAGATTGTTATTGTGCATTTGTGTCATATATCTGCCATTTGTTGTCTTCATACTTGTGACAGTGATCACATTCCGATGTCTGTTAGTGACATACCTCTCAACCTCTTTGAGCAAGAAATCTGGACAAAGCCATAAATACAAGTGGTGCAAACCCCCCCAAAATAGGGACAATTTTTAAATACTGTTTTATAAGCTTAGAAAGTTTATAGAATAACAGGTTTTGCATTAACATGCATTTTTTGAAGGATAAGATGTCTGAAACTCAAATGTCTGTCATTATTTTCTAACTTCAATCTTCAATGATTTGGTATGTACCTCACAAGACATCTACAACAACTGGAAAGGCCACAGAAATACCTCACAAAGAGGATTACCAGCCTCAAACAGATGCCCTACGCAGACCATCTAAAAAAACTCCAGCTTTACTCTGTCGCATATCGCCTACTCAGAGCCGATTTCTGCCTAACATACAAAGCTATGTCAAACCCAGAGCTGTTGGACATGCTCCACTTAAAGAAATCCCAATCCCTCCGAGCTACACGTTCTATGGACCTCAACCTTGTCACCACAATAAACAAAACATGCTGGAGGGATAGATGCCTGTCCCAGAGACTTCCCATACTCTGGAACAAACTACCTATCTATATCAAACAAAGCTCCTCATTAGCACTCTTCAAGAAAAATCTTGATGATTGGATGGAAGATAGGAAATTCACCCCGGGGATCACTTCTGTGGCTCTGCTTGACAGGGGCACAGGAAAATAATTTTCTTGGGTGGCAAAAGCCAGGGTACCATTTGGCCAGGCTTATATAGGCCCTTGGGCCAATAGCCTAGTACCTACCTATGAACTAATTTGCAAGAAAACCACAATTTTATGAAAAACAGATGAAAAATATGAGGCAAAAATCTGGACATTCTGTGAAAATCTGCACAGTTGAGAGGTATGGTTAGCGATACTGCAATTCCATTATTTGCTGTAGTCTTATACGTGACGACAGTGCTTGTAGTCTGTTACCTGTTTTGTTATAGTATTTCCCAAACTGCCCTGGGCTGGGGCTAAAAAGGGTCATAGGACAAGATCACGTATCTAGTCCACAAAAGAAAATAAATATGCAAACAAATCTTTCTTTAAATTAAGTGACAGTGATGTATATTGATTTATCAAAGTCTTTAAGTGTCTTTGGTAGTGTGATGAAATCTGCAATTCCTAATTCTGAAACAAAAAAATAATGTAGTATATTTTCCACAGGAAAGTAAGACTTAGGATTCTGAGTACGTTTTTGATTTCAAGGTGTTTCTTCAAACCACATTTTAAAGTGAACATGAAATCAGAGTTTCCTGAATTTGGTCACTGTTCATTACAAAACTGAGCAGAACTCACAAACATTCAACAAAATAAAAAGACGAGAAAAATTCTTAAAACTATTTTTTTTCCAAAACAGCTCTCCAAGTACAGCCTAAATATACATTAGTAAAATAACTGAACTTCAGTGATTATGAGACAAATTGGAGATCTGTTGTTTGACTTTGTGTGTGTATGTTGGGGGGGGGGTAGTATTTTTTCTTCTGTTCTTTCTGATTAAGGCAAATTATGATTGAAAGGGATCTACTGAATGTTCTCCTGTTCATCTACACCCCAGCACTGACCCATTCCCTCTCCAATGGGTAAAACAGAGAAATACCAAGGAATGAAACTGTCATATTACAACTCTAGAGTTAGCTTTTTTTTTCTCCTTGGATATATGAAATCTGAACATATCAGGAAAGTGTGCAGCTTTTTCCAGATGATACCTCCCTCGGAGCCTTGTTCAGGCATCCTCTGCCTTCATAACAACTTTGCCTACACGATATAGTGCCTTTGGTTTAAACAAGAAGGCAAGCAAGCAACACAGGAATACTGACCTTCCTACAGATAAAGAGGCAGAGAAGAAACAGGACCTCTAGCCATGGCAAAGGTATAATATAATAGGCATGTATAGTCGCTACACTACTTGGACCATGTCTACGTTCGCTACTTTCTGTTATTCTGTAGAATAAAGGTTAGTGACATTTGAATGTTATGGTGCTGTACAAGGGAGGTGGGGGTGAAGAGGATGCTAGCTCCTTTACAAATCTTAACTGAAAGTAGAGCCACCACCTGCTGATATACTATTGTGAAATGATTGTATCTACTTTGCATTCCTACAAATTTTTTCATAAGTTTGCTACAGTGAGCCTGCTATATTACATCTACTCTAAGCACCCAGTCCTTATGTTCCTGATCATTGGTCTGCCACACGAGTTGCTGTTTGAACAAATGTTGATGGCATCACAGGCACCTTTCCTCTGTATCACCATAAAAGTGCACAAACTCAGTTATTCTCCATGCACAAGTGCTGTCATCTCAGAGTAAAACCGATTTAGCTATAACATGATAATCAGGCACTTACATCTGTGAAGTAGGTTACTTGGAAAGAGACATTTCAGACTGCCCTGCTGGCAGATTACCTCTACTTTAGTTTTACAAAACTTTAGAGTGCTATCCACACATTTATTACAAAAACTACAATAATCTGACAAATTCTAGGTGACCTAGTTCCAGAAAATTGTTCAAAGGCTTGAAAGTCATACTGAGGAATCAGAAATCATGTAGCTGGCAGAAAATTTCAGAAAAAACATTAGCCTTATAGGTTTATGATGATCCAATGTTACTTGACA
Organism: Protopterus annectens; assembly: GCF_019279795.1. Classification (NCBI taxonomy): domain Eukaryota; kingdom Metazoa; phylum Chordata; order Ceratodontiformes; family Protopteridae; genus Protopterus; species Protopterus annectens. The sequence continues at coordinate 1,756,207,113 of NC_056744.1, read as the reverse complement.
GTGACCGTCTAACTTACCTTTAAGTGTTAAATTGACTGTCCCTTCTGCTATTTCTGGGGCATGCAGCACTCTGCACGTATAAACCCCTTGGTCAGCATCCTGAACGTTGGATAGATACAATGATACATTTCCTTTAGCCAGCTCATCCATAAAAAGTTTTGCTCCTGTCCTGTTACATGACACGCTATCATCAAATTTTAACACTTCCGTATTTTCAAGATTCCATGCAACTTGCAGGTTGTCTAATTTAATTTCTTTTTCAGTTGTGAAGTTGCAACCAAGGAGAACATTGAAGCCCCGATAAGCAGTAACTGAATTTTCAGTATTCACTGTCAGTGCGGCATCTAAAACAGAAACATAAACAGTAAAATAAGTTCTTCATGGCTAAAGCAATCCAATAAATAAAAATCCTAAATAAAGATAAGGGTAATGTGAGAACTACAAACATTTTATAGAAAATCCACCCATGCTGTCACTCCAGAGGTAAGAAAGCCATTCCCTCTACATATATTCACACAAGCACGAAAACACAAACGCACACAAAAGTGCAGATATGTACGTGCAAACACATATGCGCACACAGGTGCATGCACGTGCCTGCTTGCACTTACAGAGCACTCACATGCACACACACTCTGCTTGTGCAAAAGACTGCATCTCATACACCATCCTACTTAATTTAATCTTCTCCAGGATTACTACATCTGGGAAAAAAGGATAAACTCTTTCCAAGTTTCTGCTTCAATGAGCTAACTCTGACAGAAAGCACCATTTTGGAGTTTGTGTTTTGACCACATAGCTAACTCCCAATGAGGATGATCTGGAGGAGTAGATTCCCCAGAGTTTTGTGCTTGGTCCTCTCCTGGTTGCCCCCTACTTTTCTGAAATAAAAGCCAGTACCAAACGGCTCCGGCTGACTCAGTTCGCAGACGACAACAAGCTAGGAGCAGTCATTGAATCCTCAGATGACTTAGCCAACCTGCAGGAAGGTTTGTCTCAAATAAATAACTGGTACAGAAATTATGGACTGAAACTAAATCCAAAAAAGCATTATTGTATCCTTTGGGAAGTTATCTACCGCAGGGAACTAATGCATTGACAATACACCTCTAAGAGCTGACACAGTTGTTTGAGATTTGGAAACTTATGTGGACAGTGACCTAACATTTGACAAACGTGTCCATTGCTGCAAGGAAATCCATCTATATTGCACAGCTTACAAACAAAGGGATTGTGTTTCGATCTAGAAATGTCACTTTCCCCATTAACTCAGTCCCCATTAGGCCAATAATTGAATATACTTCCCCTTTTGGCATGAATCTATCCAGACACATACAACAACTAGAGCACCCACAGAGATACTTTATTAAAAGGATAAAAGGCCTAAGCAAAATGTCCTACATGGACCAACTCAAAGCCCTCTCACTTTACTCTCCATCCTACATACTGCTAAGAGGTGCCATGTGTCTACTCTGACCCAATACTGATGGATTTTACTGCACATCGGCAAGTCAAATTGCATAAAAAATATGCGGTTTACAGATCTAAACCTCTTCTGCAACATCAACAGTATGACTTGGAAGGGCAGGTATATCTTGCAGAGAATACTGCTGCTCTGGAAAATACCTACCGCACACACTAAACAAAGTTCATCCCTCTCCATAGTCACGTACAACTTGGGTCAATGGATGGGAAACAAAAAATGTATCCTAGGACTGCCCCCTATAGTACTAATGGACAGAGACAGCTCCTAAATAACTTAGCCCATGCATGGGTCCCCTCAAATTATCTGTGGTATGATCCCATCTATTCTCATTGGGGTTATATATAATTATCAACCATGAGATGTGTAAGGCTAATCTCTGACCAAATAGGAGAGGTTAATTCCAAGACAAACAGAGAAATTGGCTAGGTTTAAAATGGCCTGCAAGGGCAGCTAGCCTAGCATTTACCTATGAATTATGAACCTATGAGGGTTGTTGACAGTGACTTTTAAAAACATGATGAAACTATGAGAAGGCAGGAACTGCACAGGATAGGCAGGATGAAGAGGTTCAGCAACCAAGACTTCTGCTGATTACAGTCCATGGGTAACAAAAAAGGAATGGGTTTTACTGTGGATAAAGGAGAAGTATTTTATTTATCTGGCTGGCTGCTACGTTAACTCTTCTCTAAGAGTGTTCACAAACCTTGCTTGACAAGGCAAAAGTACAATGACATAATAGCTGAGTGCTTGAAGGCCAATGTTGCACAAATGTGGAAGATGTATAAAAATATTCTTGTCCACTTTGGAAATACTAATGTCTTACTTTTAGTATGTTCACTGAAGCAGCTTTGTCTGTCTATAAAGAGGAAGGGCTTGCTTGGTTTAAGCCCTAGGAATGCACCAGTGCCAAAGCAAACAGCAGAAAACATGGACCAAGGACATAATAAGAGCAGAACCAGAGAACTGGTGTTTTGCAGACATATGATGTTTAGCAAGAAAGGCAAAGCAATCATTGGTGGAGTTCAGACAAGGTTGGTAGATCAGGAGTAAGGGGTTTCAGCAGCTCCACTGAAGGCAGTTGAAGGTGGTCACCTGCAAATTGTAATTTACAAGGAAGTCATGTGACCTTTATGCAGAAAAAGAATAGGCCGAGAAAATCACCTGATTGTGGGGATGATAATAAGACACATTGGGAATCATGAGTGGAGGGTGCATGACAGCTGGGAATCATGAGTGGAGGGTGCATGGCAGCTGGGAATCATGAGTGGTGGGGGCATGTCCACTGGGAATCATGAGTGGTGGGGGCATGTCCGCTGGGAATCATGAGTGGTGGGGCATGTCCGCTGGGAATCATGAGTGGTGGGGGCATAACAGCTGGGAATCATGAGTGGTGGATGCATGTCCGCTGGGAATCATGAGTGGTGGGGGCATGTCTGCTGGAAATCATGAGTGGTGGGTACATCATGAGTGGTGGGGGGCATAACAGCTGGGAATCATGAGTGGTGGGTGTATGTCCACTGGAAATCATGAGTGGTGGGTACGTGAGAGCTGGGAATCATGAGTGGTGGGGGCATAACAGCTGGGAATCATAAGTGGTGGGGGCATAACAGCTGGGAATCATGAGTGGTGGGGGCATGTCCACTGGGAATCATGAGTGGAGGGGGCATGACAGTTGGGAATCATGAGTGGTGGGGGCATGACAGCTGGGAATCATGAGTGGTGGGGGCATGTCCCTGGGAACCATGAGGGGTGGGTAAATGACAGCTGGGAATCATGAGTGGTGGGGGCATGTCTGCTGGGAATCATGAGTGGTGGGGGCATGTCCACTGGGAATCATGAGTGTTGGGGGCATGTCCACTGGGAATCATGAGTGGTGGGGGCATGTCCACTGGGAATCATGAGTGGTGGGGGCATGTCCACTGGGAATCATGAGTGGCAGGGGCATAACAGCTGGGTATCATGAGTGGTGGACGCATGTCTGCTGGGAATCATGAGTGGTGGGGGCATATCCGCTGGAAATCATGAGTGGTGGGTACATCATGAGTGGTGGGGGCATAACAGCTGGGAATCATGAGTGGTGGATGTATGTCTGCTGGAAATCATGAGTGGTGGGTACATGAGAGCTGGGAATCATGAGTGGTGGGGGGCATAACAGCTGGGAATCATGAGTGGTGGGGGCATAACAGCTGGGAATCATGAGTGGAGGGGGCATGACAGTTGGGAATCATGAGTGGTGGGGGCATGACAGCTGGGAATCATGAGTGGTGGGGGCATGTCCCTGGGAACCATGAGGGGTGGGTAAATGACAGCTGGGAATCATGAGTGGTTGGGGCATGTCTGCTGGGAATCGTGAGTGGTGGGGGCATGACAGCTGGGAATCATGAGTGGTGGGGGCATGTCCCTGGGAACCATGAGGGGTGGGTACATGATAGTTGGGAATCATAAGTGGTAGGTGCATGTCCACTGGGAATCATGAGTAGAGGGTACATGACAGCTGGGAATCATGAGTGGTGGGTGCATGTCCACTGGGAATCATGAGTGGTGGGTGCATGTCCCCTGGGAATCATGAGTGGTGAGTACCTGACAGCTGGGAATCATGAGTGGTGGGGACATGTCCGCTGGGAATCATGAGTGGTGGGTGCATGATAGCTTGGAATTATGAATGGTGGGTGGATGTCCGCTGTGAATCATGACTGGTGGATACATGACACCTGGGAATCATGTGTGGTGGGTGTATGTCTGCTAGGAATCATAAGTGATGGGGGCATGTCCACTAGAAATCATGAGTGGTGCATACATGACAGCTGGGAATCATGTGTGGTGGGTGCATCACAGCTGGGAATTTTGAGTGGTTGTTACATGACAGCTGGGAATCATAAGTGGTGGGTGCATGTCCGCTGGGAACCAAGAGTGGTGAGTGCATGTTTGCTGGGAATTAAGAGTGGTGGGTACATGTCCACTAGGAATCATGAGTGGTGAGTGCATGTCTGCTGGGAATCATCAGTTGTGGACACATGACAGCTGGGAATCATGAGTGATGGGTATATGTCTGCCGGGAATCATGACTGGTGGTTGCATGTCTGCTGGGAATCATGTGTTGTGCTTACATGAGAGCTGAGAATCATGAGTGGTGGGTGCATATCCACTGGGAATCATGAGTGGTGGGTACATGACAACTCATCCACAAACAAGTCAAAAATGAAATGTAGCCATAATTTAAAATTACTCAGCCATGCACAGACCAATGTCAGCATGGAGGTGTTAACAGCAAAGTACAAACAAGACAGAATATATCAAATATCACCAGCTCCTAGAGGCCGTGCACAAGACAGAGTGACAGACAAGCTGGAGTCATTGCACCACAACAGATTAATGTAGGAGTAAAGACATAAGGGCAGGGAGTGATAGTATATGCATGTCAAAATTATCATCAGCGTCTGGTAATTACACACAGCTTGGCAGATAATACACATACATATTCACAGGTGTGGGCACATGCACTGTACACACCTCCACTCCATGGTGCTGATCAAAATGTCAGACCCTGAAAGGGGTATCTCCCCATCCCTATATATTTCACAGTCTCAAAATCCTAACATCATCCTGTACATGGCTCAGGGACTTTAATTTATTATTACAAATCTTCTATAACCCATCTGTTGAGGAGTTGAAATGTATCCAACCAACAAGGTGATATGAATGCACAGGGGTAGTTGTAGCAGCTTGAAAATCCTTGAAAAAGAGAAAGAACCATGATACAGGAAACAGAAGATTTAGCCTTGATGACTGGCTTAGAATGCAAGCAGCGTTATAAGAAAATGTGTCATATGGTGAACTTACATGAAAGTATGCAGCTGACAAATGTATGAAGGACAAATGCACCCGTGCAGTTGTTCACATGGATATTTTGGCTAAAGGTACAAACTGAATCACTGTTGGGAGGACCTGAAGTGGGAGCTGAATGAGGGAGTTCTGCAAAAGCAAACTTCCTGTATTTCTATGACAGAATCGAACCAAACTACTTGGGGAAAACAACTGGTCATCCATTTTGTGTGAATCTATAAAGCTTTTAAGAATTATTAATTCCCTCAGCTATTATAGTATTGCAAAAGAACCAAATCCAAAAGTTGTTCTGAGATTCTTTGAGTGGTGGGTGCATGACAGCTGGGAATCAGCTAAGTAAGTAATTTACTGTGCAATATTTCATTTCAGCGAAGTATAGCAGACTTGAAATAGCAAACTAAAAGGTACTGAGGTGAAGCATTTCTACTAATACTAATGCAAAATATAGTGGGATGTTTGCAGATAAATGTGCAATATCATCCATTGGGAGGGAGGAAGAACCAGACTATTTGGGGAAAACAGCCAGTTATCCATTTTGTGAGAATCTGCATATGGCAGATGATTGACCCAGAAAGAGTTTTAAATCTAAACCAGGGTCTACACGATGTTCCTTTTAGGAGGAAGTGGTGATACTGAATGTAACATGGGCACTTGGTCTGATTAAGCAAGCTGTGCTAATGAGCCATTGACTCTGTTGCAATATGGAGATGAGTGCAAACAGACATTTTGGAGAGATTTCCTCCACATTAAAGGTAAGACTATGCAAGCAGCCAAGTATACATAACTACATTGTCATTACATGAAGATGAATGTTACAGCCATGTTATCAGACATGCAGTTTCCTGATGGAAGTACATATCACTGCAGTTAAAGATCTAAATATTGTAAAATTTGTAAAAAAAATATTTAAGTCCGTTAATACATATTGTGAAGATTCCCATGTGTGCCATTAGATATTGTGAGGGAAGGGGGTTGAACCACTAGATATTGTGGGGAGGTTGCATGACTTGATAGTGTGAGGGAGGGGAGTTTGAAGTCCATCCGGAGTAAGGGAAATACAGAGATAGCACATAAGGTACTCGTAAGTGTAGAAACCATTTAGTACGCTTATCACTCCCATAGAATCTTCTGCATAGGTTGTCTGATGATTCTCTATTACTTTTTGAAAACCCCAAATGTTCCCAGAGATAGTTGTCTCTAAAAGCTCTATATACCTGAATCTCCTCCTAAATATCTACAAAAGATACTGTACAAGTTCAGATATTTTAGTCTTTCATAATAACTCAAATTCACATCCATGGATGCCCTTGGTATATTTCTACTGTACTCTTTCCAGTTTATTCATGCTTGTTTTCTTAGAAGGTTTCCATATTGTTATTCTATGCTCAAGTTTGGGTCTAATGTAATTAACAATAACTTAATAATTTCTGATTTCCTAGACTTTATAAATCTTTTTATATAACCTGCAGATCTATAACTATTATTAACTAATTGGTTGATATAAGAGAAACTTAAAGCTGGATCTACCCATATACCCAGGTCATTAAATGAATCCAGTTTCAATGACTGTGTGCTGTATTAAATATTCACTTTTCAGTTTATGTCTCCCAAATCTCACATGCTTAGTTTTTGATGTATTTATCAGCATATTATTCTCCTGTGTCCAAATGGTCAATTTAGTCAAGTTATTTTGCAGATATGCCCCATCTGTAACACATGTAATCAGTTTACCCAATTTCAGGTCATCTGCATACAGACTGTAGAACACCTCAGATGAAAAAGATAGGTCTGAAGGATACAATCTAAACAAGTAAGACATAGCACAGAGCCCTGTGGGACACCCTGACTGTAGCCGAGAATTTCACCTGTCCAGTTGCTGTATGACACTTGCCATGTCCTATTTGTAAGCCATGCAGCTATCCATCTTATCAATACATTGATACCCAGTTGTGCTAATTTATTGCTCAGTGTTTTGTGTATGACCCCCATCAAATGCTGAAGTTAAATCTGTATAAATTATATCACAACACATTTTCATCCATAGCTATTATATTGTTATAGAACATCATGTTATAGGTGGTAATAGATCTAATTTCAACATATGCATGCTGATTTACGGTTTCAAGTCCCAACCTTTCCAGTTGTGACAATAACTTATTCAATTCTACCTTCTCCATTATTTTTCCACAAAGGAAAATAGACTTAAGGGTCTGTATGATTCAGGGTTTGTCCTATTCCCCTTTCCCTTAAAGATACGTTTAATAAGCGTATGTCTCTAGTCTTGAGGAATCTCCCCATATTTATATGACCTAGTAAATAATAGATATAATGGTACTATAAGTTCTTTCTGGAGTGTTCTCAGGTCATTATTACTAATTCCACTCCCTCCCTGTGCTTTGCTTGCATCCCGTTCTCGCAGCTGTTATTCTATATAATCTCTTTTGATTCCAGTGTCTTAGGTTACCTGGATATCACTAGAACAACTTAGCATCCCCTTTGTGAACCCAAACTGTTTTACGTAAGATTTTTATCTACAATGTTATGTTCTGAGAAAAAAATTTAGAATCTACACAGTTTATCAATGTTCATGTCTTTACTCCTATATCTTATGTATCAATAAAATGGTTTCCTGCTATGCTCAATATCTTTATATAACTTTTCTTCAAACTTTCTTGATCTTGTCTCACATTATGCTTAATTTGTTTATCCAGTTTGTTAATTTCAGTTTTCAAAGAAGTTGTAGTTCGACCTCTTTTCCATTTCTAATATTTTTTTTCTCTGACCTTAACCAGGAATCTTGTTCTTATGGAAATATATCCCCACAACTTTGTATCCTAGACCCTGATGATAAATATTTGCTTTCATTTTGCATACTCAGTCTTTCTTTCAAAACTTCCTACATTCCTCATGCAGTTTTTCCACTGAACACACATTACTCCAATTAGTTTTACATAATGACTGTCTTCCATATAATCTGCTATTAATCTTCTGTGCATTGGTTTAGATTTCAGTTTGGCAAAACTAAATTAACCTTTATAATCCCATGATTGCTGGACATCAATGGTGGTAAAACTTGACAAGAAGTAACACTAATTTCTTTAAGAACACAAACAATATCTAGTATGTTCCTTTCCCAGGTGGTGTTTTTTTACAATCTGAAGCAATTGCTGTTCATGAACATACTTTGTAAATAATTGCCTTACTAATATTGTTGAATCAATATTATTCCAGTTGGTTTCTGGTACATTTACGTCCCCGGCCACTACTACTCTTCCCTCCTGTGTTTCATGCAAGAAATGTGTGGATTCCTCTAGGTCATCAGCACTTGACTTTGGTGGTCTATACACTCCGACAATTGTTATATGTTCCAGGGTTGTCTTTATTGTCACAGTTACACAGTCTATAGTATTGGTATTATCATTGAACATGTAATAATCACAGGTCTCAAATATCTTTAATCCATATCATAACACCTCCATCTGATTTTTTGTTAGAATGTCTGTTACAGTAAAAACATTTATACCCTGGTAGAAATGATTTATACCCTGACAGAAATGGTTTCCAGTCATTGTTCTTTAACCATTTTTCACAAACAATAACAATATCAATCTTGTGAGAATGCAGCAAATTTTCCAAAAATAAAAATTTGTTATTAATGCTCTTGGCATTAACAACCATATCAGAGATGCATCGAATGTTCCTGTCTGTGAATTGTAAAATTTTCATCCTGGCAAAAATCATGCTTTGCATCTGTCAAATAATGCAAACTATCTGCTGCAAAAATTCTCTTACCCGATCTTGACAAATGCACATTATCCAGTTTGAACACATGCATGCCCAAAATTAGGCTTGGATGCTCTACACATTTCCACTCTTTAGAACAGGACATTTTTTTCATGTAGGTATTTACCCAGAAATCTTTACATTCACAGTGACCTGATTCTCATTTCTATATGCGATTTGTGAAAAATACATCCTAACACCAGAACAGGCTATCCTATACAAGAGGGCTGTAAGTTCCCTACTAACACTCAGAGAGTCCTCCAGGATGAGATCAACTGTGCCAACATGAATAAAAACAGATCCATACTTCCATACATTAAAGCATTCCAAGGCTTGTCGCGCATCCTCTGTTTTTGCTCCTGGCAAGCATAACATGATTAAATGTTCATTTTCTTCTCTACAAGTATCATTTCCTCTAATAATTCAATCTCCAATTACAAGAATATCTTTTCTGACCAGATCTGAAAAATCTTCAACTTCTAATTCAGAAATATCTGCTCTATCAATTGTTAGGGAGGAATGATCTTCATCACCATTAGTCATATTAATCCCAGTGTTTTCACTGTGCATTACTCTTGCATTCATTGTACAGCCACAGCTTGAGCCATGTTGTCAACATCTATAGTTCTCCTCTTTTTTCTTACAGTAATGATCTTCAGTCCTTCCATGTTCAGTTTTGATTTCTTCCATTTCACCTGCCACTTGCCTCTTTTTTCTACCTTCTCTTTTGGAAACCTGCTGCCTTTTTCTGTAGACTGAAGGTTTTCTGACTGAAAAATGTTATCATTCCCTTTTACCTGTGTGTTATATAACAAAGCAGTGTCCTTTTTAGTAAATATTCGCTTTACTTTACAGACATTAATCAGGTTCTTTTCCTTCCTTGCTGTTTGTTGTAAGCTTCCTCCTTTCTTTTTTTTTTTTTATTTCTTTCTAAATACTCTGAATCCTCAGATTGCTGATTACTTGTACACTCAATTCCAAAGTTGTTAGGAGCATTATTTTTGTTGAAGACATTACAATGCATAAAATATAAGAAAGGCTGAGCAAAAGCATGTTCACAAGTTAATATGCTGGAATCTTGGGTTACTGAGGTGGAGGGTGGAGTGTAAAAGTGTGCAGGTTATAGTATATGTTGAGTTTATATAATTTCTCTTACCTTTGAGATCCTTAGTTTAATCTAATAAGTTTTTTGTGTAAGCAAGTAAATAAAAGAACACTGAATGTAATCAAAAGTTTCCATTTAGTAAATAAATGCTCAATGTGTATTGAGAAGTCTGCAGCTGAGGGCAGCTGCACATTTTGCACTTATGTTTCCATGGAGACAAGCTGACTATAGGGGCAAGCAATAGCCAGAACACTTTTTATTGTCAAAAGTTAAAGTTTTCTGAAAGAATAGAAGCAGCTTTTCAAATCTGGGAGGGAAATAACACTAAGACGAGCAAACAGCAACTAGTGTACATAGGAACATAGACTGTAATGTGTGTCTTAGCATGGATAACCTTAATCATAGGTTAGGTAATGCCTATGTGAGCAGCTGTTGATTTTCTTCAATTATTCCTATCAAGAGGTTAACTTTCATTATTTGAAGATGTACATAGTGTTATGAGTTTGGTTTAAATTAATAGGTTATAGGGTGTTCTGTGGATGTGTTTATTTTTTGTTTAAGGGTTTTCTTTAAAGCAAAACGTTCTGTAAAATGTGACAGGTTCAAAGGAGATGACAAGAAACAACTGTATGAAAGTTCAACCTTACAAAAACTAGTGGGTGTATGTATCATAAAAGCTGGAAATAGGCATTTAAAAAAGCTGTCATACATAATAGTTTGGAAGAATAACATCATAATGACTAGACTATCTGTATTATTTTGGAATATGATTGACCTCACAAGTATATAAAAAAGGAAAGAGTATTGATTATATTAAGGCATGCAGACTGCAAATAGCAATGTTACAGCAGACTCATTTGGAATGAAGTGAGCATGTGAATTTGACAAAGAAAGGATTTCAGGATGGATATTCAGCAGAGTATCAGGGACAAAGGAAACATGGGCGGCCACGGTGGTGCAGTGGTTAGCATTGCCGCCTCACAGCAAGAGGTTCTCCGGTTTGATCCTCAGCTGGGGTGCCTTCTATGCGGAGTCTGCATGTCCTCCCTGTGGTCACGTGGGTTTCCTCCGGGTGCTCCAGTTTCCTCCCACATCCCAAAGACATGCTGCAGGTGGATTGGACACTCTAAATTGGCCCTAGGTGTGCATGTGAGTGTGCCTTCTGTGGAAGGTTGGGCGCCGGGCTGGCAACTTGACACTGTAAAACTCCACTGCCAATCACTGTGCAGACAAGGTGATCCGCTGTGGCAACCCCTAACCGGGAAAAAGCCGAAAGAAGAAGAAGAAGGAGAAGATCAGGGACAAAGGAAATGGGGAGGAATTATAGTAATTGTTAAAGGAGCTCTGACAGTGATACAAGAGGAAAGAAAATATAATAATGGCAGATACCTGTTAGTAATGTGCTACTGGCAAAAAAAGAGGACTATACTGGCATGTATTTATATTCCACCCAAAACTGCTGTTATACAGCTTAAGAACATTTTTGGGTTAATCAGCTTTCAGAAGGGAATATTACTTATAGATGGGGACTAGAATTTGATTTCAAACAGTGAGGCTGTATCTAGGGGCCTAGAAGGGAATATATAACAAAAGAGGGTAGATTTCTGAAGATATCTATGAAAATATTTGGTATGGAGGATGTGAGTTCAGTAGTAGGAACTCAGAGAACTGCTGAAACATTACATGGTAGATTAAGAGCGACAAATATGAGTGAGTTAAACCCAAGGTCCATGGTATCAAAGACATTGTATAAATCAATGAACAGTGTACCAATAACATTTCCATAATTGCCCTCAATGCACATACCCTTGGATTCTGCCAGTCATGAGATATTTGTGCCAATGCCAGAAAGGAAGCAATGCTGTGAGTCAGGGAAGATGTTACTGTCACTGATCTGTTGAAAGAGCTCACTGTAGGTGCAATTCAACAGAACTCAGAGAGGGGACATAGTCAATGACAATAGAAGAGACCCCAGTATGAACAGGTATGATGGCTTATTTTCCTAAAGACTTGGCACTTTTTCCCATGATTCAGTGATTAATCGGGGGGTAACAAGATATTTTATGTATGACATAGATGTTTTAGGAATTCATGGGGCAGCTGTTCTGGAATTGGAGGACAAAGTTTGAACCATAGTGGGAGTTATCATCTGAAGCCAGTACTGCATGGTGTGAGTTCAGGCAGGAAGGATTAAGTGTAATAACTATAGGTAGGTAGTTTATTATCTGCAGTGGTAGTGATAGTTGTTGACACAGTGCTATCACTTATTAAATTATATAGGTTTGTTATCTGAGGTAAGTCTGGAAATAGTTTGGACATAGCAGATTTGCCAGGCACTGACATACAACCAGAACTGTTGTTGATGTAACATGTAGTAATTTCATCTAGTGAGCAGGTGTTTGTCCTACTTCTTGATTTTTTGATGAGATTAAGAGCCGCATTTGCTCTGGTCTTATAATATTCTTTCCACAGTTTGTCCCTGTTGGACATCTGGACTAACTTCTGGGGTGATCCAACACAAGAATAAAATTCAGACCTTAATGCCACCTTGCAGAGAGAAGTGCAGTACTGAGGATGGAAAGGAACTTGCCATTGAAGTGTTCATCTGCACTCTCCAGATAGATGTAGTGCAAAGGCAACCAACAATACTGAGCATTACATTAGAGGAGCTGTTGTTATGAATTAAATAACAGAAGAGTGCTTTAGGGATTTTCCATAATATCAGACAACAAATGTAGACAAATATCACTGAAGTCATCAGAAATAATACACGTAGCTACAATAAGGGGCAGACATAAGAATTCACATGGGTATGCTTGGCCCATCAGAGACTCTGTCAGTTCTACTTAGCACAATGACCTGCGTAAATCCATATAAATTAATAGAATTATTAGACTACTGGTCATAAGGCTGTTTTCAGTCTATACAGGGGTCACCTATTATTGCAAGTTCATTCTTTCATTATTGGACAGCTGGTGGACAATTTCAGTTATTTTCTTTTTGGAAGTCTGGCACAATATTGATGTAATTAAGGCTCGTGTTTTTTACCTTGCCGATATGTAACTGGAGGATAACAACATCATAATGAAGTGACTAAGGCTGATAAAAGGGCAGAGAAACACACTGAAGAGAGGCGATTACAGAACAGAATACCCACCTGCATCTTTGTGAGTGTGCCTTTTGATACATGTTGCAACCTTGTTGGAGAACTTCAGTGTTAAATACATTTGGTTACAACTCTACTTTAACAACGATCTCAGGAATACTCAGATAGAAGAAGCTTTTCAGAAAAGACAGCTTGTTTCATATACTTGTGTGCGATCATAATAGAATGTGATTTAATCCAAAAAAGTCAAGAAGGTTAGATAATGTGATAGCAATACATGTAGGACCAGGACTGAGATAAATATTCTTGCAAGTGATTAGTGGTTATGAGGCAGATAAGTAATTGATTATAAATCTTTAGGCAATGAGCAAAAAATAGCAGAGCGTTAAATAATGAAATCACTAAAGGTTTGGTTCTAATAATATGACATGTGGCCAGGAGGTGGCGGAAAGAATGTCTGGCAAGTGGTAGGAAAAGAGAGCTGTGCTTCTGTGAGAGTGACATAAAGGGATGGCTACATGATGAATAATGGAGTCAAAGTACAAAATACAACTAAACAAATAGTTAGCAAGTGAGACAGATGAGTAAACAGGGGTGACAATGTATTATAATATCAGCTACTTTATTCAACAGTGTGAATAAAACAGTCAAACCCACAATAAATCCATTGTATTCCAAAAACACAGGCCATACAATAAAATAAAATTACTGGAACCAAGACCAATTGGGATAATATATGTAACTAATATAAAGCGCAAGTTTAAAAACTTTCACCCAAAGGGCTTCCTCAGGCATATGAAAATCATTTAAAAATTCAGTTTTAAATAAGAAATCCATGACATCAAAAAATATTCAATTTACTAATTTAAATACAATTATGCTTCTCTCTTAAGAGAAGTTTTAAAGTTGTAACACCATTCAACCATAAAATCCAATTATATTCTTCTGTTTCAGTTTTATGTACAGTATGAGTACCTCTTAATGACTCACATATGGTCAGTATCAAAAACTTAAATTCATGATGAGTGCCCTTATCTATTTTATGTTCATAGATTAGTAGTAGGCTAACTGCCCTTGTGGGTCATTTTAAGCCTAGCCAATTACTCCATGTGAGAATCAAACACTGCACCTTGTGGCTGTATGGGAAACACCTTACCCATTATGCCAACAAGTTATGCTTGCACAAAACATTGGTTGTAACAAACTGAAGAGCAAATAAAAGGAGCTAGAATGTCTAAACATACTTAGAAAATATGAATGAACATGAAGCATTAGCTTTAGAACAACTATTTTTGACAATAAACCTAGAGCAACCAAATTATTGGCGCTATGCCTGAGAAAGTAAAAGGTTGAAAGGATGATAACTAAAATCGGGAATTTTGAGAATGGTAGAACAGAAGTAAACCCAGGGAAAATTATGAAGGTAATGGTAAACGGTTACAGGACATGAACACATTCATGGAGTTTTGTCCTTTGGTCTTCGCTGAAAAGGGGCAACTTATATCCAGAAGGAAAACTCTAGTAAACAAATTAGTCAATGTAACAGAAAATAAAGGAAACTGAAATTAAAGAAGCAATGAGAAACCTGAGTAGAGGTAAAACACCTGGAAGTGATGGAGTTCCAGTTTCAGTAGACGCATGGAAAAAGAATGGACAAGTGGTAATAAAAGACTGGTGAGTATTTTTAATGATATTTTGTCTCGGTGGGAATGTGTTGTTGACATGGAAAGAAGCAGTAGGGGAACTTTTACCAAAGGAGCAGAAAAATCTTCTTCATCCAGGACCATGCACAACCATTCTGATTCTAAATATATATGCAAATTTGTATGCTCAGAGATTTCTGAAGTTCAAAATTTCATACTCAATGGGCCAGCTAGTCCATACCCCAATGATAGGTGACAAAATCATGGACATGGTTCTTACCAATCTGGGACAGACCTTTTCCCATCCAGTTGTAACACCATTCCTAGTCAATAAGATCATAAATCAGTCATATTCACCATAAGACTGAAGATAAAGGCATCCTCCAATAAACTTTTTATAGTTTCATAGTTTCATAGTATAGTACTAGGCTATCTGCCCTGGGGCATTTGTAAGCCTAGCCATAGTGATGTGGCTTTTGCCATCCCATGAAATGGTACAAAAAATGTACAGAATAGATTTAGAATACTGTGCCTCTGTCTAGTAGTGACACAATGAAGGTCCCCTTATATAATAGAATTAGTTTACTGTGCCCCTGTCTAGCAGTGACACAGATGTGACCCCTGGGGTAAACGTACGATCTCCCATCCACTCATCAAGATTTCTCTTGAAGAGAGTCAGTGAGGGGCTCTGCCTAATACAAATTGGGATCTTGTTCCAAAGCATGGGAAGTCTCTGGGTTATGAATCTATCCCTCCAGCATGTCCTATTCATACTTGTGCCGTGGTTTAAGTCTTTAACTCTTTTGGTCCTGATGGATTTGGATTTTTTGAGGTGGAGCATGTCCATCAGATCCTGATTGGACATGGCCTTGTATGTCAGGCAGAGATCACCTCTGAGCAGGCGGTATGCTACTGAATAGAGCTGAAGTTTCTTTAGTCTGGCAGAATAAGACATATGTTGGAGACCCTTGATCCTTTTGATGAGGTACTTTTGTGGTCTCTCCAGCTGTTGCAAATGCTGGGTGAGGTACATACTAAATGGGGCATTGTACTCAATCATGGGTCTGATGAGGGAGGAATATAGGGGTACAATGACATCCTTGGATCTGGATGTGAATCCCTTCATGATGAGGTGTGCAAGGTAGAATGTTTTTCTAACCACTTTGGCAACGTGGGTGTCAAATGAGAGGTCACTGTCGACTTGGGTCCCTAGGTCTCTGATTACTTTTTCCATACTCAGTGGGTTGCTGTCTATGTGATAATTTGTGGGTACTTTGTTTTTCCCAAAGGGGATGACTATACATTTTTTGGCATTTAGTTTAAGGCCATGACTCTGGCACAGTTGTCCGTTTTTGTGAGGCCTTTTTGTAGGATGTGTGTTTCTGCTGGTGTATCGACTATGACGCCTAGTTTGCAGTCATCTGTGAACTTTGTCAGCCACAGCCCTCCCATGTTTGCTTTAACATCTGAGAAATAAATGCCAAACAAGAGGGGTCCCAGGACAGATCCCTGTGGGACACCACTTGTGACTGGCTTTGAGTCTGACATTGCTCCAGCGATTTTAACTTTATGGGTTCTGTCCTTTAGCCAGTTTGCAATCCATCTAGTGACATAAGGGTTTACTTTTAAGCTGTTGAGCTTATCTATGATGCCTGAGTGGGGTATTGTGTCGAAGGCCTTAGCCAAGTCCAGGTTTGCTGTATGGACTGCTTTGCCCTCATCAATGGCTCTAGTGACTGTTTTGAAAAGGTCAACCAGGTTTAAAAGGCAGGATCTGCCCTTTACAAAGCCGAACTGGGTGGGGTCAAGTGTCTTAGGTCCCCTATGTCTCTGTTTATGAGTTCCATAATGATTCTTTCCATAGCTTTGCAGACCAGGCTGGTTAAGCTTATGGGGCGGTAGTTTCCAGGGTCTGTAGAGGCATCTCCCTTGTGGAGTGGGACCACTGTTGCTGTAAGCCAGTGTTCAGGTACATATCCCGATGTAAGGCTAAGGTTAAATAGCATTTTTATGTGTGGGTTTAGCTCCTCTTGGAGTTCACGTAACACGCAACCCAGGATACCATCAGGTCCCATTGATGCTGTGTTTTTTGCTTTGTTTAGGGTGGTTCTCACTTGGACATCTGAGATGACAGGGAGATTACATTCAGCTGGGATAAGTATTTCTTCTTTTGGGGGTGAAGGAGGGGAGAAATTTGCACTGAACCTGTCAGCTAGAATGTTGGCAATATCTGTGGGTTTGGTGTATTTTTTGTTGTTTTGAACCATCTCTGAGCATATATGAGGGTTTCTGCCCAGGTTTCTAACATAGCTGAAGAAGGCTTTGTGGTTATCTTTAGTGTCCTTAGCGATTTTTCTCTCAAACTTGGCCTTGGATGTTTTTATGAGAGAACGTAGTTTTCTGCTAATGTTTATCAGAGATGTCTTCCCTTCATGGGATTTTGCTCTGACATGCAGTAGCTTCCTTCTTTTGTTATGCAATTTGTTTATGACTGAGGTCCACTAGACAGGACGCTTACCTTTGGGGGAGAGGGACTTGGATTTGTTTGGGATTGCATGATCCATGCATTCTTCGAGATGTCCATAGAAGGCATTTGTGAAGGATTCGGCATTGTGAGATGTGGTATCCACTGGCACAGTGGGCTTAAAGGATACCATCTCAGTCTTAAGAAGAGTGAAGTCTGCTTTTGAGAAGTTTTTCACTGTGGTCTTTTGTGCTGGGGGTGGAGGTGAGATATGTATATCCAGGGTGATTAGTTTGTGGTCAGATCTCACTAGTGAGGGGTATACTTCCGGTGTGATGATCAGGTCTAGTATAGTATCTCCCCTAGTGGGAGAGGTGACTAGTTGTTCCAGTGCATTTGAATTTATGAATTCCAGGCACCTTTGGGCTAGGGTATTAGGGCTAGAATAATGTACCCAATCTATGTTTGGGTAGTTGAAGTCTCCCAGTATGATGGTATTTTGTGATACATTCATATCCTCCAAAGTCTTCAGGAAGGCTGAGTGGGGTTCTTGAGATTGGGAGGGTGGTCTGTAACATGCTACCAGTTGTATAGCAGTTTTGCCTATGGTTAGTTGCACCTGTATGGTCTCTGATGCTTCATGTGTTGCTACTAACCTGGAGGTGTGGGTGTCCTTGATGAATATGGACACTCCCCCTCCCCTTGTGGTTCGGCCCGGGTTTTGGGGCTGAAAAGCATGATAGGAGGTATAGCCTGGAAGGGCTGGGGTGATCTCAGGAGCCTTGAACCAGGTTTCAGTTACTGCACAGACGTCGATGTTCTCCATGCTGAGGAGTGCATCAAGTGCCTGCATCTTGAGATTTAGACTTCTGGTGTTGAGCAGCATTACCCTTAGTTTTTTTCCATTTTTGTTTTCTAAGGAGGTGGGTTTGTCTTCTGAGCCTTGCCTAAAAAAGGCACTATGGGGTTGGCAAGAGCCTTAGCCAATATCCGGAAGCCCAGTGGTGACAGGTGTAAGCCATCCCTTGTGAAGCAGCGTGGCTTGTCCAACATGTCATCCCAGGCAGACAGACATTGGATCCCCTTAGAATGACACCAGTACTTGAGCCAATTGTTAAAGCTGATCATCTTGTCTTTGTATTGTGGCATCATTCTTGGTGAGGGCAAGATGCTGCTCAGGGTCAGTGTCATACCAGCCTGGGCTACATAATCGGAGAGCTCCTCTATGTCTCTTTTCATGTAGTCCAGGGAGGTACATCTCAGGTCATTCACACCAGCATGGACAAATGACGGAGTCATATTTGCACTTGCTTTGGAGTGACTTGAGTGC
This sequence comes from Protopterus annectens, assembly GCF_019279795.1. Lineage (NCBI taxonomy): Eukaryota > Metazoa > Chordata > Ceratodontiformes > Protopteridae > Protopterus > Protopterus annectens. The sequence continues at coordinate 1,756,188,353 of NC_056744.1, read as the reverse complement.
GTGTGTTATGTGGCAGATCCTAGCTCCCGATAGTCAGCTCACAGTCACCTTCTCCTTGTTCATCCTGGTCAGTGGGACATCAGTGTGTCTGACTACAGAGTCACCTGTTACTAGTGTATCAAGCAAGATGTTTGGCCTTAAGGGCTGTGATTGGCTGGACACACTGATTTATTGAAGTATGTGTTGCATGTGTTTTGTTTTGAGGTGGTGGATTTTTGGATGTCTGCTTTGGGAGCCTCTGTTGTTTTGGTAAGTTTTTTATTAGAGCCTCCGAGTATGTCTTTGTGTTTTTATGTGTTTGGTTTGCAGTTGTGGTAGGTCTATGTGGGACTGGGATTGTTGTGTGTGTGGTTGCCATCTCCTCCTGTCTGGTCATGCCAGCCCTGAGTTGAGAGAGTTCAGCCTCCAGTTTGGCTATATAGTTGCATCTCTCACATGTATTTGTGTTTGTTGGGAGGAGGAGAGGGTTGTCTGTATACATGAGACAATTGTAGCATTGTCTCAAGATACCCAGATTGACCAGCTGAACTGGAGACGATGCCAGTAATCTACCACTCGACATGCTAGAACAGTATAAGGGAGTGCTGTACCTTTAAAGGAAGTGGATATTCACAGGGGTGGTAAAGGTAAGTAGATGTAGTGCTTTACTTAGTACGAGAGTGCTTACTTAGTAGAGAAGTATTGAGAACAAGTGCTAGGCTTATAATATAGTGAGCAGTCTGGTTATACTAAGAGTAGAGCTTCCTTAAGGGAAAATTTGAAGAGCAGACTTGGCGGAACCAGAAAAAGTTTAACCTTGTTTAACTGGTACTGCACTATGCGCACAACTTCGCAAAGCCATGCAAATGCGGATTTTAAACAGTGAACTACAAAAGAGATAAAAATGGTCCAAAACAACAAATTACTACAGCTTCTTGTGCTGAGGTCACTTCCTACAGGGACAGGTAGGCTGCTCAAGGCTCCCCACTCCCACTGGTGAGCAAAGAAACTTCCTTCTATCCAAGTAAGGTAATGGACAACACAGGAACTACACCACAGCCCAGAATACAGCAATGCCTGTAAACTGGTCTAAACTAGTCGAGGAGAGGCGAGAAAACAAGGATTATTTTTTTGTTTTTTTGGTAGAAACACACAGAAAATGCAGAAACAGTGATAAATTAGTAACACAGGCCAGCACACTTTAGTGGGCAGCCTCCACATTTAAATTAAACAACAAACAAGCAAACTTTTGATCAAATTCGACTAAAATGTAACTTTAAGTGCAGATTTTAAAATAAATGCAGCAAACAGTTAAAAACAGTTCAAGCTAGTTCAGGGTAAGCTACAGAAGCTATTCCAGTGAAAAAAAAGCAAAGATACTTAAATCCAGAAAGTAGTCGCTTTTCTGAGTTCCCTGCTGCTAGGACCACTCTGCAGAACCACGAGGAGCTTGTCTGAGCAGTATAGCCAGAAAAAAACGCCCAGAGGAAGATTTTAAACAGTGAACTACAAAAGAGCTAGAAATGGTCCAAAACAACCAATTACTACACTTTTTGTGCTGAGGTCACTTCCTACAGGGACAGGTAGGCTGCTCAAGGCTCCCCACTCCCACTGGTGAGCAAAGAAACTTCCTTCTATCCAAGTAAGGTAATGGACAACACAGGTACTACACCACAGCTCAGAATACAGCAATGCTTGTAAACTGGTCTAAACTAGTCGAGGAGAGGCAGGAAAACAAGGATTATTTTTTTGTTTTTTTGGTAGAAACACACAGAAAATGCAGAAACAGTGATACATTAGTAACACAGGCTAGCACACTTTGGTGGGCAGCCTCCACAGTTAAATTAAACAACAAACAAGCAAACTGTCGATCAAATTCGACTAAAATGTAACTTTAAGTGCAGATTTTAAAATAAATGCAGCAAACAGTTAAAAAAAAGTTCAAGCTAGTTCAGGGTAAGCTACAGAAGCTATTCCAGTGAAAAAAGCAAAGATACTTAAATCCAGAAAGTAGTCGCTTTTCTGAGTTCCCTGCTGCTAGGACCACTCTGCAGAACCACGAGGAGCTTATCTGAGCAGTATAGCCAGAAAAAAACGCCCAGAGGCGGATTTTAAACAGTGAACTACAAAAGAGCTAGAAATGGTCCAAAACAACCAATTACTACAGCTTCTTGTGCTGAGGTCACTTCCTACAGGGACAGGTAGGCTGCTCAAGGCTCCCCACTCCCACTGGTGAGCAAAGAAACTTCCTTCTATCCAAGTAAGGTAATGGGCAACACAGGAACTACACCACAGCCCAGAATACAGCAATGCCTGTAAACTGGTCTAAACTAGTCGAGGAGAGGCGGGAAAACAAGGATTATTTTTTTTGTTTTTTTGGTAGAAACACACAGAAAATGCAGAAACAGTGATAAATTAGTAACACAGGCTAGCACACTTTAGTGGGCAGCCTCCACAGTTAAATTATTTATTATTTATTTATTTATTTTACATTTGTTAACCGGGATGGTCCGACTGGATACATGTCCTTTTTCAGCAGAGGCCTGGGGAGAAAAGCTCCAACAGAGTTACATTGATGATTAGGTACAGTAAATGAGCTGAAAGAACTTAACAAAAACATAGGCTATTTACATACAAGTACAAGACTGCCATTACTATTTCTGAGATTACTACAAATGTAACATTAATAACATATTAGCAAGGACGGTAGGCAGTATAATGACATAGAGTTAGACAGGATATATATTTCTTTATCACAGTATACAAAGTACTTATCATCTTAGCTAGTTGTTTATGTTTTAGTTAATGGCACAGAGCCATTAAACAAATTAAACAACAAACAAGCAAACGTTCGATCAAATTCGACTAAAATGTAACTTTAAGTGCAGATTTTAAAATAAATGCAGCAAACAGTTAAAAAACAGTTCAAGCTAGTTTAGGGTAAGCTACAGAAGCTATTCCAGTGAAAAAAAAGCAAAGATACTTAAATCCAGAAAGTAGTCACTTTTCTGAGTTCCCTGCTGCTAGGACCACTCTGCAGAACCACGAGGAGCTTGTCTGAGCAGTATAGCCAGAAAAAAAAATGCCCAGAGGTGGATTTTAAACAGTGAACTACAAAAGAGCTAGAAATGGTCCAAAACAACCAATTACTACAGCTTCTTGTGCTGAGGTCACTTCCTACAGAGACAGGTAGGCTGCTCAAGGCTCCCCACTCCCACTGGTGAGCAAAGAAACTTCCTTCTATCCAAGTAAGGTAATGGACAACACAGGAACTACACAACAACCCAGAATACAGCAATGCCTGTAAACTGGTCTAAACTAGTCGAGGAGAGGCGGGAAAACAAGGATTATTTTTTTGTTTTTTTGGTAGAAGCACACAAAAAATGCAGAAACAGTGATAAATTAGTAACACAGGCTAGCACAGCCTCCACAGTTAAATTAAACAACAAACAAGCAAACTGTCGATCAAATTCGACTAAAATGTAACTTTAAGTGCAGATTTTAAATTAAACGCAGCAAACAGTTAAAAACAGTTCAAGCTAGTTCAGGGTAAGCTACAGAAGCTATTCTAGTGAAAAAAAAGCAAAGATACTTAAATCCAGAAAGTAGTCGCTTTTCTGAGATCCCTGCTGCTAGGACCACTCTGCAGAACCACGAGGAGCTTGTCTGAGCAGTATAGCCCCAGAGAATATGCCAAAATAAATCTATTAAAGCTGAGAGATGACTTGGCAACATTCAGCTCTCTCATCTACATAGAGGACCTTGTTACAAATGTAAGATCCTTCACTGCAAAAATTTATGAAGGTGGAAATAAATGTACAGAAGCATCTGCCCCCCCCCCCCATAAAAATATATACAATGCCAAACTTAGAAATAAACCCTTATGGTAGAAATCTAATATAAATAGGCTCTGCATTAAAAGGGAAACTTGATGTATATAAAAACAAATGCTCTTACTAAGGCAAACAGAGAACTTTGGACCATGATTAAATCAACCAAACCTAAATATGAGGTAAAAATATCCATACAAACAAAAGACAACCACAGAGCCTTTTTGATTATGTTATAAAACTCAGAAATAGTACTGACAATTGCAGTGATCTAATAGTGAATGATATCATATACTCTAAGCCGAGTTTAACTAACTTTAACCCCACCTCCAGCCTCTTGCCCAGACCTCTTATCAGCGTCCACACCTTCCCCTCAAATCTCCCAGGAACAAGTCCTCAAGGCACTATCTAAAGCCAAGAACACTGTTTCCAAGGGGTGAATAGCATACCAAGATGTCTGTTGGTCAGCCTGAAACATGACCTATCAACCCCCTACAGAAGCTTTTCAATATTAGTTTCCAAACAGGGTTTGCATCAAGTGAATGGAGGACTGCTATAGTCATATCTACTCACAAATGTGGGGTGTCAACCAAGCTGGGCAACTATAGACTTATAAGCCTGACCAGCCTCGTCGGTAAGGCTATTCATGGAATTAATCAATAAAGATACAGGTAACCTACAACGATCAACCCAAACCACTTGAGTTTTACTTATTTTTATTTATTGATTTTACATTTGTTAACCGGGCTAGTCCAGCTGGATAGATTTCCATTTTTAGTGGAGGCCCGGGGAGAAACACAGCAAATAGTGTCACACAAATATGTCATGCAGTATTAAACAAAAAAAGGATGTTAAAATAATTAAATACAGTGTAATTAATGAGAGGACAAAACATTTGTTACCGCTAATCTAACAGGATAGGGTAAGTGACTTTACAGTATAGAGTCTGAGGTAGTATACAGAACATTCAAATTAACATTCAGGACATAAGTTAATTAATTATCTAGTGATAGTTATTACTTTGAGAGGGGTATAACAGTATTGATTGGTGAGAGGAGGCAGTATAGAAGTAGCGATAGAAAAATTAGAGAATTAGTCAGGGTTGCAACAGGGGCATAACCAGTGTGTCCTGAGATGTTTCTTGAGCCTTTGCTTAAAGAGCGGCAGGGAGGGTTGTAAAGTTAGATCAGGTGGCAGAAGGTTCCAGTGTTTTCCAGCAGTATTGGAGAACAAGGAGTTACCAACCAGGTTATTAGACTTGCTTATGCTGGCAAGAAGTTTGCTAGAGGAGCGTAAGGAGTTGAGATTACTACAGGGGGAAATAAGGTTGGAAAGTATTGGGGTGTTAGACTGGTAAAATATCTTATGAGCAATGGTAAGCTGGGATAGTAGCAAAATGTTTTTTAGTTCAAGCCAGTCTAGTTGCTGAAGGTTCTGACAATGGTGAGTTCTAAATGGGTTCCCAGTAGTGAATCTGGCTATATTATTATAGGAGTTAGCTAGTTTGACAAGATTACTTTTTTTAGGTTAGTATATATGGGTGAAGCATAAAGAAGAGTCGAGATTAAATGGGAGTGGGCAATTGTAGTTCTGGATGTTGGAGTTGAGAAGGATTTTATTCTATATAAAGAGCCCATTTTTCTATTTACTGTTTTAATGGAGTTATTAATATGGTTATCAAAGGTGAAGTTATTGTCAATTGTGATTCCTAGCAGTTTGGTGATAAGAGTCAGGGGATATGAGTGGCGTTACTGGATAAGAGTGAGAAATGTATAGGGGGGACTTGTTGTTGGGTGCAAAGAGTAAGAGCTTGGTCTTTTTGGCGTTCAGAAGGAGACAGCATTTCAAGAACCAAGCCTCAACTGTTCTGAATACTTTTTGGGTTAGAGAATGTAGTTCAGTTATAGAGTTGGCAGAGCAAATGAGTGTTGATTCATCCACATATTGTATACAGGTGGCTTGGGGGATTGCTACGTGCAGGTCATTGATGAACAATGAGAAAAGAAGAGGTCCGAGAATGGAGCCCTGAAGGACTCCAAGGGAGATGGGCAGGTGGGAAGATAGTTTATTTTCCCAGAGGACTGCCTGTTGCCTATTGTTAAGGTAGGACTTGAACCAGAGTATAGCCTTGGTGTCTAGAGAGAGGGATTCAAGGGTCTGTAAGAGTAGGGGGTGGGTTACCATATCAAAGGCTTTTGACAGATCAGTAAAGTGTGCTGACCCGAGGTGGTGGTGCTACGATAGCATTGTCGCCTCACAGTAAGATGCTGTCTGGTTCAATTCTCAGCTAGAGCGTTCTGCGTGGAGACATGCGTGAATGGGCGTACTTTCATTGAAGGTTGTGCGCCAGGCCTGGCAAGCCGGTACGTAAAAATCAACTGCCAATCAATAGCGGACCGGAGTTCCGCTGTGGCGACCTCTAACCGGAAAAAGCCAAAAGACACAAACAAATAGAGAGTGCTGAAGAGAGGCTATTGTTATTACGGTTACAGTTGATGGAGTCGGTGAAAGAAGGGAGTGTTGTGGTGGTACTATGAAATGGTCTAAAGCCGTGTTGGCAGTTAGCTAAGATGTTGTATTGGGTTAAGTGGTTTATTAGCTGATGGTAAATGCATTTTTCCATAACTTTAGCTAAGGGTGATGAGCTATGGGTCTGTACTTGGAATAATCATTAGAGTTACCACCTTTGTGTAAGGGAATTATATGGGAGATAATCCAGATGTCTGGGACAATTCCCTCAGTTATGGTTCTATTTATAAGGATGGATATAGGATAGGCAACTGATTTAGCTGCTTTTTGCAAGTATTCAGATGGTAGCTGGTCTGCAGAGGGGATACATGGCTTACGTTTTTGGATGGTTTTAGTATGTAAGTAGTAGAGATGGGTTGTAATTGGAAGGTTGGTAGAGTGTCAGGTACAGAGACAGGGAGACTAGTGTTGTCTGTGGATAGTTGATGGGCTAGGGATTGTATGGTGTCAGTAAAAAAGGTATTGAAGGCATTGGCAGTTTGCTGGGGGCTATTATTATCAGCTCCTAATGGAGATGGTGTGCTAGAGTGGCCAGGCTGTAAGAGTCTATTTATGCTTGACCAGAATTTTTAAGGATTATTATGGTGGGTTTGCTGTAGTTTCCAATAGTAGTTCTTTTTGTCAGTGAGTATGGCTCTTTTTGTAATATTTCCTAACTGTCTGAAGGTTTGTTGCTCAGAGATAGTTCTGGTAGCTCTCCACTTAGCCCAAGATTTGTTCCTCAGTAATATTTTTTTGTCTAGTATCTTTTGACAGCCATGGGGCTGTCTTACACTTCAATCTAATAGACCATTTTGGTGCGTGATTATCTAGGATTGTTAAGAATTTAGAGTTGAAATATTTAACAGCCTCTTCGAGTGGGAGAGTTTTTAGAGGGGTCCAGTCACAGGCATTAAGTTTGTTTTGGAAAAATTTAGGGTTAAAGTGTTTCTAGGACCATGATATCCTATACATGGGGGAGTTAGGAATATCATTTTTATCAAAGGAAGGTCCTGCCTACTCACCTTGGTTGACTTCAAGAAAGTCATCAAAGCAATGAATGAATGAAAATTTGTTCACATATCTGGACAATGCAAAAGTATTCAACATTATCCCCCGTTTAGGCATAGTCATCCATGTAATAGCAAACTGGCTCACAAACAGAACACAAGAAATTAGGGTGGGTGCTTCTACCTCCACTAAGAGACCTGTCACTAGAAGAGTACCCCAGGGAACAGTCCTAGGGCCACTCCTTTTTGCTACCTACTTCTCAAAGGTGAAAGCAAATCATAAGGGTTTATGGCTGACAAATTTTACAGATAACTGTTAACTCTGGGCCATCAAACTCTCCAGAAGACAATAAGAGCCTTTCAGAAGGCTTGCCTGGTGCCAAAACCATGGTCAAAAACTAAATGCCAAAAAGTACATAACAGTATCTTTCAGCAGGCAGGATCTTCCCTCTGCAACTATCATATCAACAGTTCCCTGAAAATTGACCCAGTAATAATGGACATTGGGACATATGTAGACAATGAGCTATCATTCAACCATTAAGTGTCAACTGTTGTTAGGAAGTTCTTTATAGCATTGCTTATTAGCAAGGGTATGGCATCCAACTCAAGAGGTGTGTTAATTCCATTGTACACTGCATTCATTGGGCTAGTCATTGAATATAATTCCCCATTTAGCATGTACCTGTCCAAGCACCTTACTTAACTTGAGTGTTCACAACATTTTATCATCAGGAAAATCCAGGGACCAAATCACAAAAGGTAACCTGACCACTTCAAATACAAGTCCCTCTTCTCAGTGTTCTACAGACACACCTTCCCCTGAAATACCCCAGGAACAAGTCCTCAAGGCACTATTTAAAGTCAAGAATACAGGTTCCATAGGGTGTTCTATGCCCCGCATGCAGAGCATCTACTGACCACCTTCCTTTCAGCACTTCACATCCATAAGCCCACCAGAGGCAGAAACACCCACTCAAGTCATCTCAATCTCTATTACAACATAAACAGAACATGCAGGTCCGACAGAGCCAGATATGTCTCACAGGGAATCCCACTTTTCTGGAACCACCTTCCTCTCTATGTGAAGTTAAGTATGTCTCTTACTTTATTCAAGCACAACCCGGATGCATAGATTGGTAACTAAGTTCATTCCTGGTTTAGCAATGTTATCCCTTACAGACAGGGCGAATGTGTAAATCCCTGCTGCAGGGTTACAGTTATTCATACTTGCTACAGAAAGGGTTTTCCCACAATACTAACATATTATTTCACTTGAGGTTATACAAGACTTCAACAAAATGCCGTGGTCTTGGCTTCTTATGATCCTCACATATCAATAGCCTAGTAAGTACCTATGAACCTAAAAATCATGACAACGAAGTGTTTATGATGATTTTAGCAAAAAAAGATTGGCTAATATATTGCCAACAATTATAGGCCTGGATCAGTGCGTTTATAGAAAATAGGAACACATTTTACAACAGTAACAGAACACTTATGATTCAAAGAATGCACTGGGACATAATAATACAATAAAGTTAATAAGTTTAGATTTCAATAAAGTACATGGTGGGTCTGTTTGGAATTTATGATAAGAAATTATAAGGTATGGACAGCATTAATGATTAAAATTAAAAATAGCATGGAGTGAAAAATTTACTAGAGATACTGTGGATGATCAATGAAAGGAAACATGTCCTATACCTAGATATGCCACTAAGTTGAGAAAATGTAGAATTTATACATAGAACTGTTTGTACAAATATTCTATAACCCTAGTAGACTAGAAAAAAATGTTCCCATAAACAATAGTTATATACTGCAGATGTGCTGGTTCAGAATGAGGGTGTTGAGACTATACATTTTTGGAATGCATGGGGATGCTTCAGTGTAAAAATGAATTGAGCAATATGCTAATTCTTACATTTGGAAAATAATTTAACCTCATTATAGAGATGTTCTTGCTGAGCTGTTACAATATTACACGTACTAAAAAGTTGTAAGCATTGTTATCTATAGTATTGACAGTGGCTTAGAAAACCATAACTAGAAAATGAAAAACCTAAGCCAAACCATCAATAAAAGTGGTAAAGATGGTAATTACAGAGATTCAAAAAATGGTACTGAGAACTGTTCGAGAACACAACCAGAAGTGTATGCTAAAAGCCAGGCTGCACTGGATTCTGTAATGGAAACTGAACTTGAAGGGGGCATTGACGTAGAACAGAGCTCCTAAGATCTAGCTGTATTTATTGAACTGGTCCAGCTGTTAATAATTGTATCACTGTGATAATAAAATAATACGGTTAGTATTTAAAAAGACCTTATCTCAAGTTATATTATAAATAGTTAACTTGTGGGTTTGAATTTTTTTGTTTAAGGATCAATATTAAATCAATCTAGAGATCAAGACTAGATAGAAAAGCCATTTGTAATATTTGGATTTACATGCTACACAACAGCAAGTTATTGAAAGTTAAAAGTAAGCACTGATTGCCTGACAAAACGCTAGTTTTAGTATTTTATAAATACATAATTATAAAATGGTTTTATCAGCAAAATGTGTGCGGGTTGCATATTATGTAAAAATTAATGTGCAATATTTAAAAAAAAATATTGCTCATAAAAAATAAATAAACCACAGCCCTAGCCCCAGACATATTACATCCAGATTTCCTCCAGTCTGAAGGCTGAATGAATTTCTCACTTAGTATCTGTTTTAACAAACACAGCCATAAAAACTCTTTGCTCCACTCTTTGGAAATAATCATATGATACTGCACATCACAAATGGGTGACAGTGGAACTTACAAACTAAAAGCACATTGTAATACTCTCTGCAAAATACTCAAACCATGAATTCATACGTAATGGTTAGATCATCTTTACATTACCAATTTACTCTCCCCTTTACAGCTCAGTTTCAAAAATGTACACAGTACCTTATAGGATCATAGGTAAGTACTAGGCTATCTGCCCAAGGGCATTTATAAGCCTAGCCAGAATGTGTTGGCTTTCGCCACCCCCTTAGATTAGTTCCCTGCGCCACTGTCCAGCAGAGCCACTGCAGTGATCCCCGGAGTAAATTTTCTGTTTCCCACCCACCCATCAAGGTTTCTCTTGAAGAGTGTTAGTGAGGGGCTCTGTCTGATGTATATTGGAATCCTGTTCCAAAGCATGGGGAGTCTCTGGGATAGGAATCTATCCCTCCAGCATGTCCTATTTATCATTGTGGTGAGGTTTATACCTCTAGAGCATGTGGCGTTCCGGGATTTGTTTTTTTTTAGGTGGAGCATGTCCATCAATTCTGGGTTGGACATGGCCTTGTATGTCAGGCAGAGATCACCTCTGAGTAAGCGGTATGCAACCGAGTACACCTAGAGTTTCTTGAGTCGAGCTGCATAGGCCATCTGTTTGAGGCCAGTAATCCTCTTTGTGAGGTACTTTTGTGACCTTTCCGGCTGTTGCAGGTGTCTTGTAAGGTACATTCCAAATGGGGCATTGTACTCTATGATGGGTCTAATGAGTGATGAGTAGAGAGGCACAATAAACTCTTTTGTTCTAGATGTGATTAGGTGGGCCACATAGGATTTTCTAACCACCCTGGCAATATGATTATCAAAGGAGAGATTGCTATCTACTTGGGTCCCCAGATCCCTTATTACATTTTCTGTATTTAGGGGACTACCACCTATGTGGCAGTTTGCAGGTACTTTGTTTTTTCCAAAGGGGATGACTATGCACTTTTTGGTATTTAGCTTGAGGCCATGATTTTGACACCAGGTATCCGTCTCAGTGAGACCCATGTGAAGGGTGTCTGTATCAGCCGGAGAATCAATTATGTTCCCTAGTTTGCAGTCGTCTGTGAACTTGGTCAGCCATAGTCCTCCTATGCTTGCCTGTACCTCTGAGAAGTATATACCGAACAGTAGGGGTCCTAGGACCGAGCCCTGGGGGACACCACTTGTAACCAGTTTAGAGTCGGACATAGAGCCTGCAACTCTCACCATGTGGGTTCTATCCATGAGCCAGTTGGCAACCCATCTCGTGACGTAGGGGTTTATGTTAAAGCTGGTGAGCTTGTCTATAATACTAGAATGGGGAATGGTGTCAAAAGCCTTTGTGAGGTCTAGGTAGGCTGTGGGGACCTCCTTTCCCCTCGTCTAATGCCTTGGTAACCATCTCAAAGAAGTCCACCAGGTTTAGGAGGCATGATCTGCCCTTAACAAAGCCAAACTGGGTAGGGTCCAAGGTTTGGAGTTTCCCAATGTCTCTGTTAATGGAGTTCCATAATGATGCGTTCCATAGCCTTGCAGAGCAGGCTAGTCAGGCTTATAGCGTAATAGTTCCTGGGGTCCGTTGTGGCTCCACCTTTATGGAGTGGGATAACTGTTGCTGTTTGCCACTCTGTGGGTACATAGTCTGTAGAGAGGCTGAGTTTGAACAGTGTGTTTAGGTGAGGGGTTAGTTCATTTTGGAGCTCTTGTAAGACAAAGCCTGGGACACCGTTCGGTCCATTGAAGCTGTGTTTTTGGCTTTGGATAGGGCTGTTTTAACCTGTGTGTCAGTGACTGACAGGGCCCTACATTCTTCTGGTATGTTTATGGGCCCTTTAGGGGGCGAGAGGTGAAGTTTGCACTAAACCTGTCTGCCAGAATGTTTGCAATATCAGTCGGTTCAGTATATTTTGTGCCATTCTGCACTAACTCAGAGCAGATCTGAGAGTTTCCACTTAGGGTCTTGTCATAGCTAAAGAATGCTTTGTGGTCATCTTTGGAGTCATTGGCAATTTTTCTTTCGAAACTAGCCTTGGATGATTTAATGAGAGCGTAGCTTCTTGCTGATACTGATTTGGATGTATTTCCTTCTTGGGATTTTACTCTTTTCTGTACTAGTTTCCTCCTTCTGTTGTATAGCTTGTTTATGGTAGGGGTCCACCAGACTGGTTTCCTTTTCTTGGAGGACTGAGTCTTGGTTTTACTTGGGATAGCATGAGCCATGCATTCCTGCAGATGCTCATAGAGTGCCTTTGTAAAGGTTTCAGCAGCTTGGACAGCAATGTCCTTTAGCATGGGGGCTGTGAACCTTTCCACCTCAGTCTTAAGTAATGTGAAGTTTGCTTTTGAAACATTTTTCATGGTGGTTTCCTTGATTGGGGGTGGGGGTGGAATGTGGATATCCAGAGTGATTAGTCTATGGTCTGATCTAACCAGCGAGGGGATGAACTCCGGTGTGGAACCATCGGTCACCCATGTTGGTGATTACCAGGTCCAATATGTTGTTCCCTCTGGTGGGGGTGTTAACCAGTTGATCCAGGGCATTTGAGTTTAATAATTCTAGGAAGCGTTGGGCAAGGGAGTTAGTACTTGAGTAGTTCTCCCAGTTTATGTTTGGGTAATTGAAACCATCCAGTGTTAAGGTGTTTGGTAGGACCTTCATATTTCCCAGTGTCTCCAGAAATGCGGAATGGAGGTCCTGGGCCATGGTGGGTGATCTGTAGCAAGCTACAATTTGGATTGCAGTTTTGCCCATTGTTAGTTGCACATGGATAATCTCTGATGCATTGTGCAGCGCCACTAACCTGGAGGTGTGGGTTTCTTTGATGAATATGGATACACCCCTGCCTTTTGTGTTTCGGTCCTGGTTCTGTGGCCAAAAGGTATGGTATGAGTTATAGCCTAGTAGTGCTGGGGTGCTCTCAGGAGCCTTAAACCAGGTTTCTGTTACTGCACAGATGTCTATGTTCTCCATACTGAGGAGTGCCTCGAGTGCATGCATTTTGAGGTTTAGACTTCTGGTGTTGAGTAGCATTACCCTCAGTTTTTGGTTACTTGTGCTATTTATGGTGGTGGGTTTGTTGTTTGAGCCTTGCCTAAAAAAGGCACTATGGGGGTGGCAAGAGCCTTGGACAGTATTTGAAAGCCTAAGGGTGACAGGTGCTAGCCATCTCTTACGAAGCAACGTGGCTTGTCGAGCATGTCATCCCAGGTGGCCAGATACTGGATCCCCTTTGAATGACACCGGAAACTTAGCCAATTGTTGAAATTGATAATTTTTCTTTATACTGTGGCATCATTCTTGGTGAGGGCAGGATGCTACTCAGGGTCAGGTTCATACTGGCCTGAGCTACATGATCAGAGAGCTCTTCCATGTCTCTTTTCATGTAGTCCAGGGAGGTACGTCTCAGGTCATTCACACCAACATGGATAATGACAGAGTTGTATTTGTACTTGATCTGAAGTGACCTGAGTGCTTGTATTATGTGGCAGATCCTGGCACCCGAGAGGTAGCTAACTGTAACCTTCTCCTTATCCAGCCTAGTTAGTGGGACATCAGTGTGCCTGACTATAGAGTCAGCTATTACTAGTGTGTTGGGTATGTTATTTTGCATTAAGGGCTGTGATTGCGTGGCACACTGATTATGTGAAGTATGTGTTTCATGGTTGGTGATGGGGTGTGGAGGGTGCTTGGATGTGTGCTTTGGAGGTCTCTGTTGCTTTTGCAGATTTTTATTTAGAGCCTCTGAGTATGTTTTCATGTATTCATGTGTGTTATTTGCCGGTTTTGGTTTATTAGGTCTATGTGAGACAGGTGGTGTGTTGCAAGTATTACCCTTCTCCTCTTGACTGTCAGTTCCAATCTTGGGTTGAGGGAGCTTTGCCTCCAGTTTGGCTGTATAATAGCATCTCTCGCATAAATTAGTGTTTGGTGGTAGGAGGAGAGGGTTGTCTGTGTACATGAGGCAGTTGTAACATTGCCTCAAAATGCCCAGATTCACCAGTTGGACTGGAGAGTACACCTGAAACTTCCCTTTGGACATGCCTGAATAGGTAGAGTAAGCTGTTTTTCTGATTGCTGGTGGGGACAAATAGAGAGCCTTGTCCTTCTGGACAGTATAGGGGGGGGGGTCTAGTGCTAGGATTAATTAGTGCTTGCAATGAGTTTTAAGCAAGTGCTTGACTGTGAAATGAATGGTCTGAGTGCTAAAGTTGAAGGTTTGTCTAGTTCCAAGGGAAAAATTGAAGAGTGAACTTCGTGGAGCCGAGAATAGTTTAATTCTAGCTAAATGGCGCTACCCAGTGCACAAAACCACACAAATGTGGTTTTTATAGCAGGGAAGTGAAAGAGATAGAAATTAGCCCAAAGTGGATGATAAACTACTAACTTCTGGGCTGAAACCACTCCTCCAGGGACAGATAGGCTGCTCAAAGCTCCCCTCTCTCACAGGTGAAGAAAGAAACTTCCTTCTATCCAAGTAAGGTATGGGCAACACAGAAACTTTTAACACAGCCCTGGATTCAGCAATAACCTGAAAACTGGACTACTAGTTCAGAAAGGCGTGAAAAAGTATATATATATATTTTTTTTCAGAAAATAGAGCAGATACAATCAAAATTAGCCAAAAATGGCCAATAAACTACTAACTTCTGGGCTGAAACAACTCCTCCAGGGACACATAGGCTGCTCAAAGCTCCCCTCTTTCACAGGTGAACAGAGAAACTTCCTTCTATCCAAGTAAGGTATGGGCAACACAGAAACTTGTAACTCAGCCCTGGATTCAGCAATAACCTGAAAACTGGACTATACTAGTTCAGAAAGGCGGGTAACAAGTATATATATATATATATATATATATATATGTATATATATATATATATATATATATATGTATATGTATATATATATATATATATATATATATATATATATATATATATATGTATATATATATATATATATATATATATATATATATATATATATATACATATATATATATATATATATTTCAGAAAATAGAGCAGATACAATCAAAACAACACTTTAAATGCACAGAAAAGGCTATCGCACTTTAGTGTGTAGTCTACAACAGTTAAACAGATTATTTAAACATAAAAATGACCGAATTCAAGTGCAGCAAATAAGTACAATATGTAGCAATAACAAACTTTTTAAATCACAGATTCACTGAAAAAACTGGCATTTTAGGCGGAATTAGTTAAGACAGCAAGAAAAGTAGAAAAGTGATACTTAATCACTCCAAAGTCACTCTTTTGTCTCTCTGCTGCTGTAGATGCTGCAGAACACCTGGAAGGCACCTGATGAGCTGAATACAAGTGCAAAAACTGCGCAAACGCGGTTTTTATAGCAGGGAAGTGAAAGAGATAGAAATTAGCCCAAAATGGCCAATAAACTACTAACTTCTGGGCTGAAACCACTCCTCCAGGGACAGATAGGCTGCTCAAAGCTCCCCTCTCTCACAGATCCAAGTAAGGTATGGGCAACACAGAAACTTGTAACACAGCCCTGGATTCAGCAATAACCTGAAACCTGGACTATACTAGTTCAGAAAGGTGGGAAACAAGCATATTTTTTGTTGTTTTTTTTTTCAGAAAATAGAGCAGATACAATCAAAACAACACTTTACCCAATTAACCTTATCTTTCCTTAATGCAGGGAACCAAAATAGAAGCCAAGATCAACTCGCTGCATCTCTTTTCCTGGAGCTCTTAAAAGACTTTGATACAGTCTCACACCTTTTGATACTAACCAGATTAACGCATTTCAGTATCACACCTCCATTTTATGATTTCAGACATAGCTTACCCAAATATTACAAAGCTTCAGATGGGAAAACACCAACTCTTCCTTCTTAACATTACTGTTGAGAGCAACCCAAGAGTCAATACCAGATCATTTCATTGTCAACATTTTCATAAATAATATGCATAACTTTGGCAAATATTGTACACTCATACAATACGCAGATCATTCCACATTCATTTGTTCTGCTGACTCCTACAATCAATCTCAACCTCAAGCCCTAGAGAAGTTTACACTAATCAGAAATAGCTCAGCAAAGCGTAACTACCACTTAATGCCTGCAAAAAAATCAAACCTTCTCTTTCTACAACAGACTGGTAAATATTTACTGCATACTTTTTCAATTATCTCATTAAATGATGCTCTCATTGAACACATGGCCCAGACTGACGTACTTCAAGTTATCATTAACCAACATCTGAAGTTTGTCTAGCATATCAAGCATACTGTCAACAAAGCTAACAAAAAAAAATTGGAATAATTGCAAGAGCAAACCAAACCTTTCCTTACTAAACAATTTCTTAGAACTACTGCAAACTTACTGTTACTGCCTAGACTGCTTCATGTCTCTAATATACTAACCAATATCAAAACTAACCTGCTTAACAAACCTCAAGTAGATTAGCAACCATGTTCACTGCTGCTTTACAAAGCAGAATACACCACTGTACAACGCTAAAGAAACTACAAAGGCTTGAACTGCCTCACCTACTGACTTACCCTCAATTCAAAAGGTCCACAAACTCCTATACAAACCACTCAATTATCTCAGTTATAGCAAATTATTTAAAAAATACAACCACACTAGAAATCTTAGGTCACAAAAATCAAAGTCTCTTACCCAAGGAATCAGCATAGAGATGCTCTGTACTCGCTTGTTTTGTTGCAAAAAAAAAAATGTAAAATATTTCCCCCCAAAATCCATCTTGAATGAAATCCTAAACTATTCCAGATACTGCTCAAAAACTTACTAATTTTTTTTTTAATTGCTAAGACTCACAATGCGAAGCCATGAAATCTGGAGACTGACTGAAAATCCAGACAAATATATTAATTCAGAGATTGCCATTTCTTTGAATATTCCCTTTTCTCCAGGGTATGGTGATCTTGGAGTTGATATATCAAGTTTGGCACATGAGGGTCTTAACTCTGATTTTAGGGGTGCGGGGGGGCTTGTACTCCCTGCAACAAAAAAGAGAGAAGATACATGTTCAATGTTTGCTCTTGTTTTGTATTTTTGGTCTTTTATTCAGCATTTTGGGACTTGGCATTGCGAGTCCTGACATCTCAGTAGGGAGACCAAGAAACACCCAACAGCTCTATGATCTCATGCAGACACCTGGCCAGTCAGCACCCAACAGCTGTATGATCTCATGCAGACACCTGGCCAGTCAGCACCCAACAGCTCTGTGATCTCATGCAGACACATGGCCAGTCAGCACCCAACAGCCGTATGATCTCATGCAGACACCTGGCCAGTCAGCACCCAACAGCCGTATGATCTCATGCAGACTCCTGGCCAGTCAGCACCCAACAGCTCTGTGATCTCATGCAGACACATGGCCAGTCAGCACCCAACAGCCGTATGATCTCATGCAGACACCTGCCCAGTCAGCACCCAACAGCCGTATGATCTCATGCAGACACCTGGCCAGTCAGCACCCAACAGCCATATGATCTCATGCAGACTCCTGGCCAGTCAGCACCCAACAGCTGTATGATCTTATGCAGACACTTGGCCAATCTTCTCCACCTACATTGTTATATTAATTGCTGCTTAATTTAAGAATAACCCGAAAGAAAACATTTCTCTTCTCATAAGCTTATTCACACAATCCCTGTGTTCCCTCTCCCGTTTTCCTCACCACAGCACTTGTTTCTATCGTTTCTTCCTCACCTTTTCCTCTCACTACTGTCTTTCCACTCCATACTCCCTCCAAAATTGCATAAAATAATTTTGCTAAACCAGTTACCACTATTTTTTGATTTCTAACAACTTTTCCTAGCAACTCTCTAATCCATATATGCACATAATGTATTTAAAATTCCATGGGAAATCTATTTTTTATATTTTTAATTGTGCTATTATGATAACTTGTTTTAGAAATTCTTTTTTTTTTGCTTCAGTTATTCCTTGCAAAAGATTTGTCTAAGTTTAAATTGGAAGGTTTTCTCCCCAGGTCACTGCTGAAAAGGAGCTTTGTGCCAAGTCAGACTCCACAGTTTAATAAATGCAAATAAATACATAAATAACATAAATATTAGCTCTTGCCTATGCATATAAAGTACGTATTTATAAGTTTTTTTCAGGCAAATATAACAAATACAGCATCACTAGCCATAACTATTACTTCTTATCCCTGCTGTACTGCTGCATTGACGACATCTCAGCATGTACAATCAAATAAGGAAGCAGGGGCTTAATCTCTTTTTGTGTTTAAAAACTGAATTACTGAGGGAGGAAACAAGGTCAGTTTATACAATTCTCATGGGAAGTATAAATTATTGCAGCAAATGTAGCCCCTCATGTGCAGACCCTAGTGCACCAGTTGTGGATAAGTTAATGACATTTCTGTGCAACAACCACTGAGAACATATGGTATGTGAACCACTAATGCTAAGGACAGTTGTTACATGACAGCATCACATGGTATGTGAACTGTTAATGCTAAGGATAGTTGTCATGTGACAGCATCACATGGTATGTGAACTACTAATGTTAAGGACAGTTGTCACATGACAGCATCACATGGTACGTGAACCACTAATGCCAAGGACAGTTGTCACATGACAGCATCACATGGTATTTGAACTACTAATGCTAAGGACAATTGTCACGTGACAGCATCACATGGTATGTGAATTACTAATGCTAAGGATAGTTGTCACATGACAGCATCACATGGTACGTGAACCACTAATGCCAAGGACAGTTGTCACATGACAGCATCACATGGCACGTAAACCACTAATGCTAAGGACAGTTGTTACACGACAGCATCACATGGTACATGAACCACTAATGCCAAGGACAGTTGTCACATGACAGCATCACATGGTACATGAACGACTAATACTAAGGATAGTTGTCACATGACAGCATCACATGGTATGTAAACTACTAATGCTTAGGACAGTTGTCACATCACAACATTTAGTCACTGGGGAATGAAGTGGACTGCCCTGCTTCATGTTGTAGTATGAATCTTTGGTGATCCCTTTCCGTAAAATGTATACCATAACTACTACACCACCATGTATAATGTCGTGTCTGCTTTAAGGATATTCTGGCTGGAAGGGGATTCAAAGATTTTAAAAGCTAACAAAGACATGCAGTAGGTGGATTGGACACTCTAAATTGGCCACAGGTGCGGGTGCAAGCAAGTGGTACAGATGAACTACTGCGGCAGGCCTAGCCTCTTGGTGGTGTAAACCTTGGGTTGAGATGATTGTTACTGTTGAAGTGACACCCCAACTCCATGTGCAAAAATGGGAAAAAGGGGTTGAGCATGGATGGCTGAAGATGTGTCTGGAGTGAATTTTGTTGGCTATTTAGTTAAGTAGTTATCTGTCTCTCATGATAAAGATGAATGTCTTCAAACAAAAGAAAAATATGGTCATCAAATAACTAAGAATTAAGAGGTATAAAACACATTGGTAATGCTCACACTGCTAGCAAATTTAAACTTGTTAAACACAGAATTAAGCTGAGCAGGTTTATATTGTATAGAAACGTACAATATGAGCACTATCTATAATGAAGAGCATACAGTGCAAATTAATAACTTTTCATTTCACCGTACATGCAAAAATATTTGATATTGTTTTGTCATGCAAACTTCCAGTGGCAGTGGGTGACTTCAAAGTGGGGGGGGGGTCTGCAGGAAGCAACTGAATGGGCGGGGCCAAATTCAAAAAGGTGGGGTTCTATTAGAGCAGATTAATAACCATTGTGTGTGATCAAATAACAGATGGAGGACACTTGTTTTCATCCACAGTGTGCCTTGCTATATACCTACTCATTATAGCCACTTTACTTACTATATGCACCTTAGATATCTAGCCACAATCAACAAAGCCATCTTTAGGTAAAATGGAGCTTTACACAAAAGACTGTATGGTGGTTCCCCCTGTTACTGACTAACCTGCACTTCCCCAGTGCCCTCCCCAGTTTTTTCCTCATCCTGACCCCACACCACCCACATAGATTTTCCTTACATTTTCATAATGTGTCATACATTTTAGCTCCCCCTTGCTTGTAACACTTTGTAACTGACCAGGACTCTAATGTAATTAATTCTGGAAGAAGTAATTCAATTACGCCAGGGTCTAGGGGCTGTAAGGCCTAAAGAGTTCTAGATGCTCCTAGATGCATCCTAAGAGATTAAAAAAAAGTTTTGATTTATTAATGACGGCCTGAACAAAAATGAGTAAATTCAATGTTATTTTTTATTTCAAGGAAAAAAAATTGTGCCTTAAGCTAAATATGGTCAAATCTAAGAAAATAGTAGTTCCCAAATAAAATGAAAAGATAAATGCAAGGATATTTAAATCCTGTCTGTGAATAGTGCTCACCTTCCTAACTCCCTAAAAGACAGAGTTATCTTCTGTGTACCACTCAGGTGTTAGATTGGGATGAAATGTTAAAAGAACAAAGGGCCAGATGCATATATTATACAGCTGAGGGTCTGGAAAAAGAATCTGCACAGAGACAAGGAGTACATGCAGAGTCTGCAAAGAAGGAATAAACAGCCAAAAACTCCACAGGGGAACCAAGCGCTGTTAGATGGCAAAAGTACTTGATGCGACACTCTGCCAGTGATCACTTGCTAACACACACACACACACACACACACACACACACACACACACACACACACACACACACACACACACACACACACACACACCCTGCCCAGACTGCCATGCCATTTATTGTGTAGAATGCTGAAAAAAAAATACACACTGCTTCTGCAAAGCCAGAATAACTGCTTATTTTGAACAATTAAAGTGCAGTGTCACTTTCATCCACAGACATCTCCTGTATCTGGCAATTAAGGCTTAAACTGAATATACCTCAGAGTGTAACAAAATAAAAATAACAATTTGCCAAATTAAGTTATTTTATCTCCTTCACACACTGCTCTTTCATGAGAAAAGGCAAAACAGATTGAATTTACCCTATCTGCAAACATATCAATAACTACTGTTCCACTGAAATACAGTAAACTGACAGAAACATTAATAAATAAATGCTAACACACAACAGACAATTGGCAGTTGCACAGCATGGTGATTTTTCACCATTTCCAGCTATTTTTTTCACACAAGGCTTTTAAAGATCTGTTGCTGCTCTATACATAGTTAAATATACCTGCAGTAGGGTTGCCATCTTTCATTGTGGCAGACGGTGGACCAAAGCCACACCCCTTGTACCTCCCTTGTACCTTCCCAGTCCTGCTCATCTCCCTGCCCCCCCCATCCCTTGCTCACTTTCCACCCATTCTGTGACATCATAGGCATGTTGAGGGGCGGGGGAGAACTTCCTCTTTTTCTGGTTTGCCATGTAATCCTACCATGTTAGAGTAGAGATGCTTTTTTTAAAGAAAAGCTTAGTGAATATCCTGTTAGTCCAATAATCAGTTTGATTTCTGGATAGTCCAAAAAAAAATGGACAGGTAGCAACATTGTTGACTTTTCTTGGAAGTCTGCATGGGTGTAGTTCCAAGAACCAAGAATTAAACAAAGTGGAGTTGACATTTGAAAATAATGATGTTATGTGATCCTATCTCGCCTACATTCTGTACTGATGGGCTCGGAGCCGATCCCTCGGCTCCGACTCGGCACGCTTATGCTATAGAGCGAGGCCTCTTATTGGCTGAGCTATCTTTATCCCAGGATGCACCACCACTAATCCCCCAGATCTCGTTTGCCGCTTACAAGCTTAGACGTGGTCTCAACTTGGCTGGGCTAAGTACTATTTATTTAGGCTTTTTCCTGTCAGAAATTTACTTGATTTAAATCCAAAAGCTGTTTTAACGGCTATTGTTAGTATACCAGTGTGTATTGGTAGTTTTTGTTGAGGATTTCATGTTTTTTCCTGTCAGGGAAGGTTCCCGTTTAAGTTAGAGGGGCCTTCCCCTGTTGTTTCTACTACCTTAGTTTTGTGTGTGGGTCAAGTACCCGTTTAAGTTAGAGGGTCTTGACCCTCTCTATCTCTCTTTTTTTTGTCAAAAGTTTTGTCTTTTTTCTTGTTGTATATAAAAAAAAAAAAAAAAAAAAAAAAGTTTTAGTTTAAAATATTAACACTAAAGTAGGGATATTTTTTCCTGTGACAAACCCTTCTTCTAGTTGTAGACAACTGTGTTTTGACTTGGCTATGTCTAAAGAACACAAACCCTCCGGGTTTAAGAAATGCACGAGGTGTGGTTTTAAAATGTCCATAACGGACGACCACTCCTCGTGCGTCTATTGCTTAGGTGCCAAGCACCTACAAGAATCGTGTAGTGTGTGCCACGCTTTCTCATCAAGAGTCCTCCAGGAGAGGAAGAACAAATTAATCCTTAAGGGATTAATCAAGCCTTCCTTCGAGGAGGCTTTATCTTCCTCTCCGTCTCCTTCTAAAAAGAAGAAAGCGTCGGCTCCGACCAGTCAGTCGGAACCGACCGCTAAAAAATCTAAGCAGACTTCTCCATCGGCTCCAAGGACTTCGGAGCCGAGGTCGGAACGGTCTGCCTCGATGCCTCCAGCCTCGACCCCTCTGGTTTCGGAGCCGAGGTCTGGGGCATCGAGAGGCGGGTCACCCTCATCGGCTCCACTGATATTGGAGCCGATAAGGGTTATCGGCTCAGACTCTTCCCCCTCGGAGCCGAAGTCCTTATTGGCACCGAGGGAAATTTCTTTGAGATCTTCCTCGGAGCCGATAGTTGTCGAGTCCATTCGGAGCCGATGGAGAAATTGGTTCGGGCCCGATCGGTATCCTCTAGATCATCCAAGGTGTCTGATTCGGACATCGACAGGGTGCTCCTTCAACTCTTCCAGTCTCCGGTGTTCCAAAAACTAGTTTCGGCTCCAGCCCATTTGGCTTCAGAGCCGATGGTCCACTCCCCTACTGTGGTTCCTCCTCCAACAGCTTCGGCACCGTTGGAGCCGGTGCTGGTGGAACCTGTGGAGGTGTTAGGGTCGGGCCCGACCCTTGCTCCAATTCCGGCTCTTGGGTCGGAGTTCAGTACACGGACTTCTTCCTTCGGCCCTGGGGGGGAGGCTTCGGGATTGATGCTTTCGGTCCCAAGTCTCCCTCTTGGTGCGTCGGCGGTGGGAGTGCCGTCCACTGTCGTGGCCACGGAGGTGGGACCCTCCCAGGATTCTGGTGGTCCCGCCTTCAGGGCTATGAGGAGTGCATTAGCCAAATCTTCCTTGGCTACCTCCACGGTTTCCCCAGCTCCTTCCCTGCATACGAAAACTGGGTCGTTGGCAGTCCCCCTGTCCTTAGACAGCGGAGCCCCGGGGCCTCAGGTTACCCCCGCTGGGGTTTCTCCCCCTCCTGGAGGTCCTTCTGAAGCCTCTTCGGAAGAACCCCCCAGGAAAAGATCATGCAAGAGGAAGCACGTTGACTCCCCTGATGAGTCTCTAACATCCGACACTGATCTCGATGATGCAGAGGGGTCCCCTAAGTCATCCTCGGATGATGTCTCTTTTGCGGACATCCTTGAAGCCCTAAAACAACGAGGCGGCTGGCAGTCCAAACCTCCCTCTGCTGATGAGTCGGTGTTCCTGAAGGCCTTCGGGGCTCAGCCCTCCGCCTCCTGGGTGTCTCCGCCCTTCGACAAGCTCTTGGATTTGATCTGTCGAAGGGCGTGGGAACACCCAGACTCTGTGGAACCGGTGCCTGCTCGTCCGAACAAGTTCCTCTCGGCGCCCCCTGATAAAGAGTTCCTAACTAAAGGTGTGGCTGTAGATGCTTTGGTGGTGGCATCTGCTACCCAGCAAGATGTAGCAGAGGCTTCGACGTCCGTCCATCCTCCTAATAAGGAGTCTAGGAGCATGGATCGGTACGGAAAGCGCACCCTCAGTTCAGTGGCCTTTACACTGAGGTCCTTGAACTACCTTACGCACTTTACCAGATTTCAGAGGGATCTGATTAAGGAGCTATCCGATACCCTCTTGGGTAACCTGCCTGAGGAGCTGGCCCAGACGGTTGGCTCTCAGCTGGCTACAATGTCGTCCATTTTGAACTCGTCCATGAGGCTCATTCCTTATGCGGCCGAAGGGGCGAGTAGAGCGGCGGGTACAGGCATTGCTCTATGGAGACAAGCCTGGCTCCAGCTGTGTCAATTCGCGGAGGCCTTTAAGTCTTCATTTGCCGACGCCCCCTTTGATGGGTCCTCCCTGTTTGGACCCAAGGTAAAGGACACACTAACCCGCTGTGAACAGGAGGGTAAGACTCTGACTGCCGTAGGGGCACGATTTTCCACTCCCTTTCGGCCTTATCCCAAGGCTAAAAGAGGAGGGAAAATGTGGTTCCATAGATCTCAGAAGCCTTACCCCTCTCAGCAGGAGGATTCCCCTTCCAGAGGCAGAGGAGGGGGAAATTCTTCCAGAAGACGCCGTCCCAGAGGCGGCAGAGGCCCTCGCAACACTGGAGACCGCAAGTCCTTTCGTGGCTCTTCAGCCTTTCATAGTCCCTGAGGGAATGCCCGGCTGTGCTGCTCTGGAGCCAGTCGGGGGTCGTTTCTCGAAGCACCTAAAGGCCTGGGAAGGTATCACTCAGGACCGATGGGTGCTGCGGATTATCGCCGGAGGTTACTCCATCCCATTCTCTCACCCCCCCCCCTCAGTCCAAAAAAATCCCGGACCCACCATCCAGTCAACGGGATACCGCAGCCTCAGAAGTTTCAAAGCTGCTGCAAAAAGGAGTCATCCAACCGGTCCCCGCAGACCAGATCGGATTAGAGACTTACTCAAGATTCTTTTTGGTGCCAAAAAAGACCGGGGACTTGAGGCCCATTTTGGACCTCAGCATTCTAAACCGTGCAGTCAGAAAGTCCATGTTCCGAATGGTCACCCTATAAACCATTCTCCCATTGCTGGAGAAGGGTGTTTGGATGTGCTCCATAGACCTCAAGGACGCTTATTATCATATCATGGTACATCAAGCGTCCAGGAGACACCTGCGCTTCAGCCTAGGAGGCAGTCATTTTCAGTTCCGTGCGCTGCCCTTTGGTCTCACCACAGCCCCCAGGGTGTTCACCAAGTGTTTGGCGGTTGTGACTGCTCACCTGAGAAGTCTAGGATTCCAGGTGTTTCCATATCTAGACGACTGGCTCCTAACTGCCACCTCCAAGCATCTACTTCTGCGGAGCCTACAAGCCACTATATCACTGGGCAGTTCCCTTGGAATCACCTTCAACTGGCCAAAGTCTGTGTTGCTGCCTTCTCAACGAATAAGATTCATAGGGGTAGAGATAGACTCAAACC
Organism: Protopterus annectens; assembly: GCF_019279795.1. NCBI lineage: Eukaryota > Metazoa > Chordata > Ceratodontiformes > Protopteridae > Protopterus > Protopterus annectens. Next base: position 1,756,162,942 of record NC_056744.1, on the reverse strand, counting down.
AAATGCGGGTCTATCTACCTACAGACAGAATAGAGACCATACAGACTCAAGTCCGAGCCTTACTTCCCAGGTCCAAAGCCCCAGCCAGAATGGTCCTGCAGCTATTGGGATCCATGTCCACCATGGTTCTTCTAGTCCCCTTGGCAAGGTTGCACATGAGAATTCTTCAGTGGCTTCTTTCAGCTCAGTGGTCCTTTCAGGAACTCCCCCTCAGCCACCTTGTACGGATCACGGAATCTTGCAGGCGGGACCTTCGCTGGTGGCTAGTGCCCTCCAACTTGGATCAGGGACGACCCTTTGTTCTACCTCCTCCGGTGGCCACTTTGACTACGGACGCCTCCCAGACGGGGTGGGGGGGGGGGCATTCCCTGGGCAGGTCAGTCCAAGGCAAATGGCATCCGGAAGAGACTTTGCTTCATATCAATATCTTAGAAATGAGGGCAGTACTTCTGTCCCTTCAAGCCCTTCACGATTATCTCCCTCAGGGCGTAATTGCTGTTCACTCAGACAACATGTCAGTTGTTTGGTACCTGAACAAACAGGGAGGGACCAGATCCTATCCTCTTTGCAGAGAAGCCATGAGAGTTTGGGAATGGGCAGTCTCGACCAAACACTTCCTAGTGGCTACTCACATACCGGGCAAGTCCAATGTGATAGCCGACAGATTGAGCAGAACCATCCTCTCTCCTCACGAATGGTCACTGAATATGACAGTTGCACATCAGATTTTCAGCAAATGGGGAGTTCCGTGTTGCGACCTCTTCACGACTCCTCTGAATGCAAAGTGCAAAGAATTCTTCTCCCTAACTCCGGCTCCGGGGAAGAGCCCCATGGACGCATTAGTCCGTCCTTGGCCCACCGGCTTGCTTTATGCCTTCCCTCCAGTTCCTCTCCTTCCCAGGGTGTTTCAAAAGGCATCTCTCTTGGGGAGCAAAATGATCTTAATTGCTCCTTACTGGCCTCGTCAAGTGTGGCTCCCCTATCTTCGGAAACATGCCCTGGAAGATCCATGGTTCCTGGATCAGATCCCAGACCTTCTGGTTCATCAGTCGGGACTATTCCACCAGTCCCTACACACCTTAAAATTGATGGCTTGGCTCCTCCTCTTCCGACGATAGTCAGGAGTCACACATTGGATCCAGATGTTGTACACATATTATCTTCGGCCCATAAGTCTGCTACAAAGAAACTGTACTCTAGCAAATGGAAAAGATTTGCTATTTGGGCTCAACTCCGGGGCCTGGACCCCATTTCTATTCCCGTGGCAGAAGTACTAAAATTTCTGACTTCTCTTTTCAATCAAGGCTCTTCAGTTTCTACCATCAAGGTACAATTGGCAGCAATTTCTAATTTTCACGAATCCATGGACCCACCTTTAATGAGCAACAGATTGTGTAAGACCTTCTTGAAAGGTGCTGCTCTATTAAGACCTCCGATTTCTCATCCTGCACCTCCATGGGATCTCGATATAGTGTTACGTGCCTTGACTTCTTTCCCCTTTGAGCCGGCAGCTACATGTGATCTAAAGTTTCTATCATGGAAGACAGCCTTTCTGGTGGCGATTACTTCTGCCAGAAGAGTGTCAGAGCTTCAGGCTTTGTCAGTAAAACCCACGTACTTGGTTTTTCACAAAGACAGAGTATCCCTTAGGCCAAATCCTTCCTTTGTCCCTAAAGTTTGTTCTAGATTCTGCTTACAGCAATCGTTAGAGCTTCCAGTTTTTTTCCCAAAATACTCTAACAAAGCGGAGTTCATATTCCACACACTAGATGTCCACAGACAGTTACATTTTTATTTAGATAGGACCAAACAAACAATAAAAACAGATCAGTTGTTTGTATCCTTTGCAGACAATAAATTGGGCAAAGCTGTCACAAAGGTCACTATTGCCAAATGGATCAGGGACTGCATTACTCAAGCTTATTTTTATTCTAACAAAGAGCTTACCGCCTCTGTCAAAGCTCATTCTACAAGGGCTATGGCTACTTCGATAGCATTTCATTCTAAGCTTGCTTTTAGTGACATTTGTACTGCGGCTACATTTTCTTCCCCGCACACTTTTATTTCCCACTACAAATTAGATGTGGCATCTAGAGGACGCGCTTCATTTGGTTCCACAGTGCTCAGGAATGTTTTCCAATGAGCCACCCGGGATTTAGGTACTAGGGACGCTGTCCCATCAGTACAGAATGTAGGCGAGATAGGATCACATAACATCTTTTAGTTATGTACTCACCATAACTTTAGATGTTTGGGATCCATCTCGCCTACATTCCTAATAACCCACCCTCCTTCCCCCTTCCTTGGATATCAGAGGATATCAGAAGGTCCGAATCCTGTTGGTTCATCTTGAAACATCTAACAATGTTATATAAACAAGTTGTGCATGTGAGCATGAATGCGGACAAACAAGATCTGGGGGATTAGTGGTGGTGCATCCTGGGATAAAGATAGCTCAGCCAATAAGAGGCCTCGCTCTATAGCATAAGCATGCCGAGTCGGAGCCGAGGGATCGGCTCCGAGCCCTTCAGTACAGAATGTAGGCAAGATGGATCCCAAACATCTAAAGTTATGGTGAGTACATAACTAAAAGTTTTTTCTTTTTTTTTTTTTTTTTAATGGGGGGGGGGGCTGCAGCTCAGCAGCTAGTGTCATGAGCCACCACTGCAAACTTCTAATTACTAGTAACATAAAAAAAAAAACAGCAAAACTAAAAATATACAAAACCTCTAAATTCGATGGTAAACAGAGAGCAGAAAGTTATGTAGCACTGAAATGAACTTAAAGGAAAACTTCACTTTCTTCTAGTTTAACTCAACTCTCATGTTGCTTTTCTCCCTACAATATGATTCCAGTACTGTGTAGGTACCTGTAACCTGCTTGTACTTTATAAAACTTTCATTTCCCCACTTTGGTATCAAAGGAAGGGAACAACCATCCACTTTTTTAAGCTTAACTTCTCACAAGAGTTGTAGAGGAATTTGTCTGCACCTGCATGACACCACAGACAGAGAGAAATTTGTAGCCAGGATCTCAGGCTGTTATTTATATAAATAAGACAGAGTGGTGTGAAACTGTTTTCCATTGTCTTTATTGCAGAGAGGAAGAGAACTTACACTGGTTCACAGCTGCTGTTAATGTAGCCATGCCTTTCATAGCAAAACAGCACAATTCGATCAATGGTTCAAAGGCTGTTGTCACCTCTTTTGACAAATTTACATAAGCATCACAGTACTGAAATACTAAGCTTTAAACTTTTAAAGTTTGTTATTTCTACTAGTTTACATTTTAAGATGACTTGAATGTAGTATCAAAGATGTCTGTGACATTTAGAGAAAAGTCAGAAAATATTTTTTCATGTAATTTTTGTAAAGTATCAGCACATTTACCAAAGAGTAGAGGGAAGGGCTGTCAATTCATCTTGGACTGCAAAAAGATACTTTGAATAAAGGTCTGCAATCATAGCTGGCCTTAGGCATAGGCAAACTAAGGGGCCACCTAGGGTGCCGGTCTAGCAGGGCCGCTTTTCCAGTAATCTGGATGGTGTGGGTAGACCAGAATGGGGGCACTGGGAGGTGTGAGGGGTGCTGTGGAGCCCTTTTGCCTAGGGCACCATTTGGCCAAGGGCCATCCCTGCCTGCAGTTTAACAACTGTTTTGGCTGCAGCTGTATATTCTCTTAGTATACTATAAAACAAGCCCTGAGGCACACACAAATAAGGGCTATTTAAGAAATAAAAGCAGTGCATTAGACAGTATACACGATGACAGTGACTGACACCAATCCCATTATATGTCATTGGAATGGGAATACACCACTTCTACCGTGACTCGTATAAAACAGACTTGAAATGTATTATGAGAAAGAGAGGCTTGAAGAAAAATAAGATAACTTTGATATGCCAAGCCCTATTGACAGAAATTTTGCAGAAAACATATTAAAATTCTAGAAGCAGTCAGTGATTTTGAGATGTTAAAATAATTCAGAAAACAAAGAGAGAAAAAAAATAATTTTTTTTAGTTCTAAGGCGGAGTTTTCCTTTAAAAAGATTTAGTGGGAGTAAAGCAAGATGAAGGCAATGGAAGTAAAAAGGAGGGAGAATGTGTGGGTGGGATGCAGTGGAAAACGTGCATAAAGATAGCCAGAGGAGAACACAGCAAGGCTATATCCAAGAAACGTCAAGCATAAAGGTAAGGCAGAGTGTGAATAAGTGCTCTCATTTCATTTACATAACACCTCGTTTTCTAAGGAAAATCTCTTTTAACAAGATGCCAAGTACATAAGAAGAATCAGACAGATATACTGCAACAAATAGTGAAATGGCATTAAAAATAAACACTGTTAAGATACATACTACAAGTGTTTAAAAGAGCTTTGAAAACCCACAAGTTAATTTAGCTGAGCCACACAATTTTTTTTTTCAGAAAAACAGTAACAATATGTACAAAAGATTTCAAACTTCAGCCTTGTTTACAGCTATAAATTCCCATGGTGAAGCAAGATAACTTTGCTCTATTATCTGATTTTGACCCACAAAATAGGAAAGAAACAAGACCTCCATAAGGTAGATGTTATACATACATTGACCTGTAAATAATTTGATTCTGTTTTTCAAAGATGGTTTGACAATATACAGAGCAGTGACTTGTAGAGAACAGTATCTAAACATTAAACCAAAGTATGGGGAAAAGACAGCTACAGTTCACATGTAGCAAACTAGTATCTTCCTGGGACAACTCCATTTATAGGTAGTTTGAGGTTCCGCACATTAGGGAATAAAGCCAAAGGGCTACCACCGCACACTGCAGTTTCACAGAAATGTGGGAACTAGAAATAGTGGGTACACATTTTATTATTACAGAGGAGAGGACTAATATCATTAAGGGTGTCTTACTACAGGGAATTATACCAAATTATTCTAGCAGTACAAAGAAAGTGCAGTTGTCTACACTTACCATAAATGTAGACGTTAGAGTGTATTCACTGTTGCAGTCATTACATTTGGGTAATCTGCTGGCAGGTTGCCCTCAGTCGGCCTGATTAACAAAGTCTTGGGTCCTGCATTGGTTGCTGTCCCTTCTTCCATGACATCAGGTCGTCAGGGGTATAAAACACGCAGCTGATGCCATTACATCAGTTTTTCTTGCCCCAGATGTCAGGTGCCCCCCAAATGGGGAGCAAAATACACACACACACACACACACACACACACACACACACACACACACACACACACACACACACACACACACACACACACACACACACACACAAACACACATATCATTAAAAGCACAAAAATATACCTCCAAAGAAAAGCAAATACACCAAAAAGGCTTTTAAGCAAAGTAAAAGAAAGAAGAGGTATAGTAAAAGGAAAACAGGGGGCTGGAGGGAGGGTAACCAGGACTGCAAAAGTGAATACACTCGAACATCTACATTTATGGTAAGTGTACACAACTGTACTATGTTCTTCATGTTTCACTGTTGCAGTCATCACTTTTGGGTAGATTCCCAAAGCTAAGGTTGGGAAGATGGATTTATACAGCATTAGGAACAGCTATAAGGCCCTGCAAAACAGCAGTGGCAAAGCCAGCTCTGGCTTTAGAGAAAATTGGTAAGTGATAATGCTTGGTGAAAGTATGAACTGAACTCCAGGTAGCAGCTTCTAGAATATCTCTGGTAGGAACACCTCTGAGAAACGCTGCTGAAGTAGATGCAGTTGTGGTGGAATAAGATCTGATCCCCTGGGGGATAGGTTTTCCATGCTGCTTATAACAGAAATGAATACAATGGCTAATCCATTTAGAAATAGTTTGCTTTGAAATAGCTTTCCCCTCTGCCCTTGCAGCAAATGCTACCAGCAGTTGTTCAGATTTTCTTTGAGATTTAGTCCTGTCCAAGTAGAATCTTTAAGTTGTATGTGTACGTCCAATGAATGCAGAATCCGCTCTCCCTTGTTCTGTGGATTGGGAAAGAAAGTTGGCAAATGAATGGACTGATTAAGAGCCACACTGGATACCACCTTGGGCATGAATGGATTGGTCCTGAGTGACACCCTGTCCGCATGAAAGATGATGAAAGGCTCCACTGCCATAAGGGCCTGTAATTCAGATATCCTTCTAGCTGAAGTGATTGCTAAAAGGAAGGCTGTTTTCCAGGAAAGACATTTTAAGTCTGCAGTTGCAGCTGGCTCGAAAGGAGGTAGAGTGAGTTTCTACAATACAAAGTTAAGGTCCCAGGCAGGGGTTGGAGCTCTCCTGGGTGGTCTAAAGTGTTTGGCCCCTCTGAGATATTGTTTTAGAAGAGGATGAGAGAAGGGGGGATCTGTGTTGTAATGAGCTGAAATGGCTGAGGCATGGATTTTTATGGAAGAAAAAGACAGGCCCTTGTGAAGCATCTCAGTTAAGTATTGCAAAATCTGAGGTAAATTGGGCAATGCTGTGCTCATCCCTTGAGACTGATTCCAGGCACAGAATCTTTTCCATTTGTCAGCATAAGATTTTCTAGTACTAGGTCTTCTCACCTCAAAATGACACCCATCACAGGTTTGCTGAGAGATTCTAAGGAGGAATTTAAATGATTAGCCAAGTTGCAAGATTCAAAGTTTGGAGCTGAGGGTGCAGAATTTGGTTCCCCTGCTGAGACAGTAAGGAAGGTGTCTGAGGCAGGTGCCATGAAGTAATGTGTGACACTGCACAGGAGTGGGTACCAGTGTTGGCGAGGCCAGTCTGGAGCAATCAAAATCATGTTTGGTTTGTCCTATTTGACATTTAGAAGAACTTTGGAGAGCAAAGGCAGAGGGGGAAAGGCATAGACTGATAGGCTTTTCCAGCTGAAAGATGGAACATCCACTTTTCAGGCTTTTTTGTGATGAGTTCTTGGGCAAAATATGTCCAACTGGTAGTTCTGAGGTGAGGCAAAGAGATCTATGTCTGGGCTCCCCCATTTGCATGTCAACATGTAAGGCAGAGGGGGAAAGGCATAGACTGATAGGCTTTTCCAGCTGAAAGACGGAACATCCACTTTTCAGGATTTTTTGTGATGCGTTCTTGGGCAAAATATGTCCAACTGGTAGTTCTGGGGTGAGGCAAAGAGATCTATGTCTGGGCTCCCCCATTTGCATGTCAACATGTTGAAAATCCGTGGTTCCAGTTTCCATTCATGAGGGTCCATGAGATTTCTGCTTAGTTAGTCTGCCAGGGCTTTCTGCTTTCCTGGCAGAAATTGAGCTTGTAGTTGTACTTGGTAGCTCAAGGCCGTGCTGCATAATGCCATGGCTAGTCTGCAGAGGGGGTAGGAATGTGTACCCCCCTGCTTGCTTATGTACCACATAACCGTGGTGTTGTCCGTCTTTATCAGTAAATGTCCTGGATGAAGATAGTCCTTGAAGGCTGTCAGTGCATTCTGTACAGCTAGCATTTCTTTTTGATTGATATAAAGGTGCATTTGATTTGGGCTCCATTTGCCCTGAATGCACTTCCCTGCCAGATGAGCCCCCCATGCATAGTCTGATGCATCTGTAGTTAGGGTTTGGGCTGCAGGGGGTGGTGTGAATGGCAGTCCCTTGTTTTGGTGGCAGGCCTTTGCCCACCATAGGAAATCTAGGCACAGGCAAGGAATGATAGGAATCATTGTTTCCAGGCTGTGACAATGTTGACTCCATAAACGTTTTAAGTACCACTGAAGGTTCCTCATATGCAGTCTTGCATATGGAATTAGAAGAATGTAGGAGGCCATGAACCCCAAGGTTTGCAGTATTTGCCTTGCAGATAGCGGGGTTTTTGTGGCCACCTGTGTGAAGTCAGTCACCAAATGAATTTGCTTTTCTGGCGTAAGGAAAGCCATCTGGGCAGTTGTATTCAAGCTTGCACCCAGGAATGTAATCTTTTGAGAGAGTACCAGCTGAGATTTCTTTTCGTTTATGGTGTACCCTAGACAGGTTAAAACTCTTTTTACAAACGTCAGATGTTTTAGAAGAATGGCCTGGTTTTCTGCCTGAATTAGACAACCGTCCAGGTATGGATATATTTGAATATTTCTTTGCTTGCAAAATGCAATTACTGGTGCCAGGAACTTTGTGAATACCCTGGGCACAGTAGATAAGCCAAAGGGCAGTGCAGAGAACTGATAATGCATGCAGCCTGCTTTGAAGCATAGGAATCTTCTGCAAGATTCCCTGATTGGGACATGCAGGTAAGCCTCTTAAGTTGAGAGTTGCCAACCAGGCATCCTTGCCTAGCATAGGAAGTAACTGGTGAAGAGTCAGCATCTTGAATTTTGGAATGTCCAGGAAGGTGTTTAGAGTAGACAGGTCCAGACTTGGACGCCATGATTTGTCTTTTCTGTGTACCAGGAAAAGTCTGAAATAGAAACCTTGTCCCTTTTCCTCTTTTGGTACTAGTTGAATAGCCCCCATGTTTAGGAGGGAAAATACTTGTTTCTGTGCCTCTGCCCACTGATTTGGGGACAGGTCTGGCCACACGTTTGGAGTTGGCAGTGTGTGGAAATGAAATCTGTATCCCTGGGACACTATTAAAACCCATTTGTCCTGGGTTATAAGTTGCCAGTTTCTTGAATGAAGAGCCAGTTTTCCCCCCAAAGGGGTGGCTAAGGGGTAAGTGCTTGGTAATTTCAAAGGAAGTCATTGAGACCGTTTACCATAGGGTGCTGCCTTGTTGTTTCCAGATTTGGAAGTGGAAGCACCCCATTGCTTAGTTCTGAAAGTCCCTTGGGACTGAAACCTGATGCTTTTGGAATGTCTGGGCTTGGCCGCAGTGGCTCTGGAGGGAGCTGGAAAGGACCAGTTCTTAGTAGGCCAATGCCTACTAAATCTAGGAGGTTGCACTTGTAAGAAATCTTTCACAGTTTGTATAGATTTAGCTTTATCTTCCATCTTTTTTAGAACTTCTTCAGCCTTATTGCCAAATAGGTGGTCCTGCTGTTAAGGAGCATCCAAAAGTTTTGCTTGAGCATGATCAGGCAGAGATTGCTCCTTAAGCCAAGCATGCCTTCTAAGCACAGACCCAGTAACAGCAGCTCTACAAGAGGCCTCTAAAGAATCAAAACCACATTGAAAAGTATGCTTGCCAACGTGTTCAGCTGACTGAAATAAATCCTGCAAATCTTTATTCTCCACACAATCAGAAATCAACATCATTTTCTGTTTAAGCAGTTCCATGATATGCTGTTAATATTTTAGCATATGAAATTGACAGTTTAAAGCCCTGATTGCAAAGGCTGCAGAAGTATAAACCTTTTCACCCCATCTATCCAGCGCTCTAGGGTCTCTATAAGAAGGGGTAGGATTTTTTGCAGTAGAAGCCTTAATGCCCTTGGGCCCCTGAGAAATGGTTTCAGGGTCCGCAACAGGATTTTTAAAAAGGAATTTGTGGGACTCAGGAACCCTGTAGTACCTGTCTGGTTTGCTAGGGGCTGGAGGCAAGGAATCAGGGGCCATACTGGATTCTGAAAACACATCAACATCTAGTACAGGAGGTATAGCCAAAGGCCTATGCTGAAGAAGAAGGAAATCCCTAAGCCTCTTTTTGGATTCAGAGAAATCCTGACTTTCCCAGTGGAAATGCTCCCTTAAGGTATGTAAAGTTTCCCCAAAAGAGAAATCCTCAGGTGGAGAAGCTGAGGGAATGGAATCCTCTGCATCAGAGTCCTCATAAGTAGGTATGGACAAATCCAGATCATTAGAAGAGTCAGAAGATACAGAGTACTGCTCAGAAGATTCATAGTCAAACTCAATCCTAGACCTCTTGGAGGGGAGGGGGGATTGACTACCCCTGATAAGAGTAAATAAATCTTCAGCCATTTTGATTATTTGTTTTTTAGGCATAGGGGCCTGAACATGTGGCCTGGGTGTCAGTTTTTTAGACATATATAGAGATTTAGGCCTTAGCACTGAAGTTGGAGTCGGTTTAATATGCAAGTCTGTAGGCCTGAATACACTCTAAGAAGCCGGTGCCTGCTCAGCGGCTCCGGACCTATCCAAGGTAGAGACATCCGTGGGTTCCATATGTGAAGTATCTCATGGCATACCGGACTCTGAATGGGTCTCGGTAGAGGCCTACCAATCAGAAGTTGCGGGTATCAGGGGCTGCAAAAGCTCCTCACTGAGTACCGGCGAACTGGCGACTGACTTAGGAGAGGCATCGTTGGCAGTTTTGGACCTCAACGGCCTCTTTTCCTTTGCGTTTTTTTTGGTATTCCGATAGTTGGATGGCTAACTGATGTCATTTCTGGATAATTAAACTGAGAACCAAAATATTTTGAAGCAAAAATGTACCGACGACTGATAGTGCGCTGATTAAATAAAGCACAAAACCGACAGCAAGGTACGTCATGGACAGGGCCTAGGAAAGGAATACAGTACAAATGAAAATCCTTATGGGGTATTTGCTTCCCACAAGTAATACAATTATTAACTTTTACTGACATCGGTAAGGAGCAAGAAAAAGTTTCCCCAATGGGGTACTTAGCTTTTAGTTGAAGACTGGTTCTGAAACTCGAAAACGAAAATTTCAGGAGTCGGCCGACCGGCACTTGCGAACTGCTTCTGCTTCGGGCACCACGCAGCAAGAAAGACAGATGTAATGACGTCGGCTGCATGTTTTATACCCCTGATGACCTGACGTCATAGAAGAAGGGATAGCAACCGACGCAGCACCCAAGACTTTGTTAATCAGGCTGACTGAGGGCAACCTGCCAGCAGATTACCCAAATGTAATGACTGCAACAGTGAAACACGATGAACATCCTGGTTTAAGCTGTATCAGCAAACAGGGCTGACGTACATAACACCAAAAGCTTTCACAGGATGGACACACCAAATACAAGGCAAATTATCTGACTGTACTTGAAAGGTGGGAGCTCACAGCAAATAAGAAATACAAGCAATCTGGCCAAGGAGTTTTAATTTATTTTATTTTTATTTTACATTTGTTGACCGGGAAAGTCTGACTGGACACAGTTCCATTTTCAATGGAGGCCCGGGGAGAAAAGCTCCAGTTAGACAGCATAAATTTATACAGAAATATAGTTGCATAAAAATTCACAAAGTACATAAAAATGTGTATCACATACAAGAGCACTATCAGGTTGCATTCAGTGAACATAGTGACACTGGATTAACATGATAGATGTCAGACAATCCATACATAGTAATAACATACATACATATTAATGACAGATCAAACTGTTTAAAACTTAGTACATATAAAATATATTCATAGTTAAGAATTCCTTTGTGTCATAAAGATACAAACAAAATTACACTTGAATGTGACATGCATCCTAGCAGTAAGCATATGGAGTTATTTTTTAGGAAATAGACTGTTGAGTGGTAGTTTAACCTGGGGGGGGGGGAGACACAGGAGCATAGCCAGGTATTCATATAGTGTTCCTTGAGTAGTTTTTTAAATTACGTGTTAGAAGGGTTGGAAGTTAGTTCAGTAGGTATAGTATTCCATGGTTTTGTGATGGAGTAGCTGAGGAGAAATTTACCAGCCTCATTGTTATGTTTGGTGACTTCTAGGTGGTTCTAGGAAGTAGATCTTAAGGTTCTAGTAGGAGAATAAGGTGTGATTAAGTTTTGAAGCACCGGAGTTTTGGTTGGGTGGTAGTATAATTTGTGTGCCATTGGCAATTGATTGAATTTTAGCAGTTGAGGTAGCTCTAACCAGTTTAGCTGTTTTGAGAGCTACACAATTGTGGGTTCTATATCAGGTCCCAGTAGCGAACCTGGTCACTTTGTTAGAACAAGTTTCTAATTTGTTTAGGTCAGTTTGTGGAGGTTGGTTAGTATTGGGGATGCATACAGGAGGGTGGATAATAGAGGAGTCCTGGCTATTGTGGCTTTAGTGTGGCTAGTGAGAAACAGCTTGTTCCTATAGAGGAGTCCTAGTTTTTTATGAACTTTCTTTATAATTTGGGCAATATGGATGTCAAATCTGAGTTTGTCTATTTCAGCACCCAAATGTTTAGTGTGGGAGGTAGGAATGATTGTGGTATTGTTCCTGGACATGATTGTAAAATTGTCATGGGGGGGTCTACATGGTCCAAAAAACAGAAGCTTTGTTTTTTTGAGGGTTTAGACTAAGTTGTGAGTTAACAAACCAAGTTTAAGCTAGTTCAATGCAATTTTGTGTTAGGGAATAAAGTTTTTCTGCTGTTTGGGCTGCACAAATGAGGGTGGTATTGTCAGTATATTGAACTATTGAGGTGCTGGGTATGGTGGTTAGAGAGTTGATTAGTAAATAGAGAGAAGAGGAGTGGACCAAGCATTGAGGGATGCCTAAGGAAACTGGTAAGAGAGTGGATATTTGGCTTTGCCATTTTACTGTTTGTTGGCATTCGGATAGATAGTTTTTAAACCATAATATAGTGTGGGTGCTGATGTTTAGAGTGGACAGTATTAAGTTTATTATGATTCACCATATCAAAATCTTTAGAGAGATCTAGAAAGATGACAGAGACTAGTTGGCTCTGGTTTCTGTGGTGATTGACTGTTGGTGAAGGACACAAGGGCTGTGATGGTGCTGTGGAAGGCTCTAAAGTCATGTTGACATTTAGCTAGCAGGTTGTTTTTTAGAAGATGGTCCATTAGTTGAGTGTGTACCACTCTTTCAAGTATTTTTGATAGGGGTGATAATATGGCAATTGGTCGGTAGTTATTTAATTCCATGGAGTTACCACCTTTGTGTAATGGTAGTATGCGGGAGATTTTCCAAATAGTGGGTATATAACATTGTTATTGATCTGTTGATTAGGATGGTAACCAGATAGGTGATAGCTTCTGCAGCTATTTTAAGGTAATCTGCTGGCAAATTGTCTATTGCCATGATGGTTGGTTTAAGTTTGTGGAGGATATTTAAAATGGCTTTGATTGGAACTGTATGAAGGCTAAATTGGGAGGTATCATTTTGTGTGATGGTTTTATCTTGTGAGTATGATAATTCAGGGGTGCTGCTGTAAGTTTGGGTTTTGGCAAGGGTATTAAAAGTTTTGGTGAAGTATTTATTGATAAAGCAGCAAGAAAACCCCAAAAGCAGTGAGTATATTCCAGCAGCAGGCCCAAGCAAAATTCCAAGCAAAACTACAGCTAGTAACAGGCAGAAAGGCAAGGCTCAGCAATTGTAAAATGCAAAGGTTTTATTAAAAGTTAGAGCTTTTGCAGTGTTCACCACCGCTTCAGACAAGTAAAGCAAATGAACTTTTATAATAAATTTCAGTATCAATTAACATAACAATGCAGAATCCTAACTCATCCCAAGGCATTTACTTTTAAAGCAACAGCATCTAAAACAGCACATAAAAGAATAGCAAGTAAAAACACAAAAATGCAGAATACATTTACCTACTTTTCCTTGCCTTTAATACTGGTTTTAGGGGTACATGGTCATTCAGACCCATCCCCTATGTGCTCCTAACCTTAAAATCCACTAATTCTGCATTTTCTTTCATGTTTACTAAGTCCCACCCTCACACTCAGTCACAACTTGTAAAACTTGAAATACAAATGTATGTGTGTTACCATTTGTTAGTGTGTGTTTTGCTAAAGCACTACAGTCATTCCCTCTTCTCGAACAATACAAATAATCTCGCACTCTCTCTTTCAGTTTCTGGTTAGTTTTACCTATATAAAATTTAAAGCACAAAACACAGTGTGCTGCATAAATAACATTCTGTATAGTGCAGTCTGCAGAAACCATAAGTTTCCATAAATAGCCTGTCTCGGTGCTTACACTACATAGACTGATCAATATAATCACAGTATGCATATTCCCGACACTTACATGTACCCATTGTCTTAGCCCTAAATTATGATATAATCTAGGATAATATAAATGTTGTTTAAGAGGGAATGACTGTAGTGCTTTAGCAAATTATACACTAACAAATGGCAACACACATACATTTGTATTTCAAGTTTTGCAAGTTGTGACTGAGTGTGGGGGGTACTTAGTAAACATCACAGAAAATGTAGAATTGCAGTGGATTTTAAGGTTAGGAGCACATAGGTAAGGTTACCATACGTCAGGGTTTCCCCGGATATGTCCTCCTTTTTGGGCTCCTGTTCAGGCGTTTTTTGAAAATTCTGCGATTTGTCCGGGTTTTAAAACCTGGACAAATCGCAGAATTTTTAAAAAACAGACATCCCTATTTTGGAGTCTTTCCTCCACTTTGTTTTTTTTTTTTTTTTTGATTGGCTCATATACCGGTATACGAGCCAATCAAAAAACGGAACTCTGTTCAATACGGAACGGCTTGATGTTCCGCATTGAACAAAAGAGGGTCCGCTGTGCGCATTTTTGATCAGCTTGTATACCGGTATACAAGCCAATCAAAAAGCAAAGCACTGTTCAATGCAGAACAGCTTGATGTTCTACATTGAACAGAAGAGGGTCCGCTGGGCACGTTTTTATACTCTTCAACTAAGAGGGAAGCAAAACAAAAAGTCTTTAGTTTTAGTCCTACAACAGTAAAGACCTTTTTTTTGCTCTTCAACCTAAGAGGACGAAATAATATGTGCTGGTAGCAACACATATTTTTTCGACCTCTTTTACATACAAAGAATTATGGTATCCCTACACATAGGGGATGGGTCTGAATGACCATGTATCCCTAAAACCAGTATTAAAGGCAAAGAAATGTAGATAAATGTATTATTTTGCAGTTTTGTGTTTTTATGTGTGTTTTTACTTGCTATTCCTTTATGTGCTGTTTTTAGACGCTGTTGCTTTAAAAGTAAATGCCTTGGGATCAGTTAGGATTCTGCATTATGTTAATTGATACTGAAATTTAGTATAAAAGAAGTTCATTTGCTTTACTTTCTTGTCTGATGAAGCAGTGGTGAACACTGCGAAAGTGTTAACTTTTAATAAAACTTGTGGATTTTACAAATCCTGAGCCTTCCCTTTTTGCCTGTTACTAGCTGTGGTTTTGCTTGAAGTATTTATTGAACTGAGTAGGGATATTGTCATGATTACTTCTTGCTGTTGGTGTGGGGATTGATTTTTTATCTGGTTGAAGTTTAGAATTTATGGTGTCCTAGAAATTTTGAGGGTTGTGGCTGTATGTTTCTTGGAGGTTTTGATAATAGTTAATTTTATCTAGTTTAATGAGTTTTTTGGCTTTATTACATAGTTCTAAGTAGTTTTGTCTTGTAGGGCAAGTTCTGTTTTTATGAAACTGTATTAGGGCTTTGACTCTGCCTTTGACAATGTTTTTTTGTAGATCTAGTTAGCCAGGGAGCATACTTAGTTTTTATCCTTATTGTTCTGGTGGATGCGTGATGTTTTAGTATTTCTAAGAAGGCTGTGCTAAAGTAATTAACTGCATCATATAGAGGTAGTTGAGTTAGTGGATTCCAATTACAGCATTTCATGGCATTGATAAAGCTTTCAGGTTTAAAGTTCTTTTTATTTTTAGCTGTTCTAAAGGTTGTTGGGTTCACTTCTTCTGAGAAGGAAAGTAAGTTGATAGTCACTAAGGCTGTCTGGTAGTCAGCCTACTTGTGAAGTTAGGGAGGGGTCGGTTATAAGAATCCAGTTGAGAATGGACTGACATTCGGTAGATTTATCTGTCCTGGTAGGTGAAAAGATAAGCGGGGTTTACCCATGCAGATTTATGTAGGTGGATGCGTTATGACCAGAGCAGTTGTGCCAGTCTATATTGAAATCTCCTAACAAGACAGTTTCCTGTGGTAGGGAGTTTGTGATCCATTCTAGTAAGTTTTCCATGTTGGTAATGTTACTACCTGGAGGGAAGTAGCAGCCTGTGATATTTATTGGGATTCAGCTTCAGATGAGATGATACCTTGATGCGACTGGTGGATTACTCAGCTTTGAATACCTTGTGCATACCGGACTTAGCCAGATAAGTATTTAAATTGTTATACATCAAATGGTCAAAGATAAATGCTGGAAATAAGGAGCCAAAATATTTTCAGTAGCTACACAGAGTGAGATACAAAACATGTTCCCTCTATATGGTAAACAGAGAAGCAGACTTATCTCTGAATCAGTGATTTTAGGAGTCAGCCAGCAACCAGACTGTACCCATGCCATGTATTATATAACGCAATAGAAGAGATTTTCACAAAAGGGTACAAAGGGTGGATGAAATAAAGCCGGGAACCCTGCCAGTGCTGTTTGTGATACACAGTACATTCGTAAGTCTCCTGCATCACACCTTTGCTGTAGTGGGTATGAACTAGTTACAAGAAAAGGCACAATAACATGCAATCAAAGCATACTGCACATTGCATCATTAACTCCTGATATGTTTGTGTCGAGCAATGAAAAGATTTATTGAGTGGTACAAAACTGTAAATGTGCTAGTAGTCAGGCAAGGGTATAAATATATGTCTGGAGGAGAGGAGAGAGGATGACGTGGGACAAGGGCTACATCCAAAGACTGGATTATAGTCCCATTTTGGGGTATTATAGAATGACAGACAAGGGGCAGTATGTGAAAAAGTATAAATTGTTATAATCCAGGGCAGTGTGAAGAGGGATAGTTTGTTCTAAATCCAGGGCAGTGTGAAGAGGGATAGTTTGTTCTAAATCCAGGGCAGCGTGAAGAGGGATATTTGTTCTAAATCCAGGGCAGTGTGAAGAGGGATAGGTTGTTCTAAATCCAGGGCAGTGTGAAGAGGGATAGTTTGTTCTAAATCCAGGGCAGTGTGAAGAGGGATAGTTTGTTCTAAATCCAGGGCAGCGTGAAGAGGGAATAGTTGTTCTAAATCCAGGGCAGTGTGAAGAGGGATAGTTTGTTCTAAATCCAGGGCAGTGTGAAGAGGGACAGGTTGTTCTAAATCCAGGGCAGTGTTAAGAGGGAATAGTTGTTCTAAATCCAGGGCAGCGTGAAGAGGGAATAGTTGTTCTAAATCCAGGGTAGTGTGAAGAGGGATAGTTGTTCTAAATCCAGGGCAGTGTGAAGAGGGAATAGTTGTTCTAAATCCAGGGCAGTGTGAAGAGGGACAGGTTGTTCTAAATCCAGGGCAGTGTGAAGAGGGACAGGTTGTTCTAAATCCAGGGTAGTGTTAAGAGGGAATAGTTGTTCTAAATCCAGGGCAGTGTGAAGAGGGATAGTTGTTCTAAATCCAGGGCAGTGTTAAGAGGGATAGTTGTTCTAAATCCAGGGCAGTGTGAAGAGGGATAGTTGTTCTAAATCCAGGGCAGTGTGAAGAGGGATAGTTTGTTCTAAATCCAGGGCAGTGTGAAGAGGGACAAGTTGTTCTAAATCCAGGGCAGTGTTAGAGGGAATAGTTGTTCTAAATCCAGGGCAGTGTTAGAGGGAATAGTTGTTCTAAATCCAGGACAGTGTGAAGAGGGAATAGTTGTTCTAAATCCAGGGCAGTGTGAAGAGGGATAGGTTGTTCTAAATCCAGGGCAGTGTGAAGAGGGATAGGTTGTTCTAAATCCAGGGCAGTGTGAAGAGGGATAGGTTGTTCTAAATCCAGGGCAGTGTGAAGAGGGATAGGTTGTTCTAAATCCAGGGCAGTGTGAAGAGGGATATTTGTTCTAAATCCAGGGCAGTGTGAAGAGGGATAGTTGTTCTAAATCCAGGGCAGTGTGAAGAGGGATAGTTGTTCTAAGTCCAGGGCAGTGTTAAGAGGGATAGTTGTTCTAAATTCAGAGCAGTGTGAAGAGGGATGGTTGTTCTAAATCCAGGGCAGTGTGAAGAGGGATAGGTTGTTCTAAATCCAGGGCAGTGTGAAGAAGGATAGGTTGTTCTAAATCCAGGGCAGTGTGAAGAGGGATAGTTGTTCTAAATCCAGGGCAGTGTTAAGAGGGATAGTTGTTCTAAATTCAGAGCAGTGTGAAGAGGGAATAGTTGTTCTAAATCCAGGGCAGTGTGAAGAAGGATAGATTGTTCTAAATCCAGGGCAGTGTGAAGAGGGATAGTTTTTCTAAATCCAGGACAGTGTGAAGAGGGATGGTTGTTCTAAATCCAGGGCAGTGTGAAGAGGGATAGGTTGTTCTAAATCCAGGGCAGTGTGAAGAAGGATATGTTGTTCTAAATCCAGGGCAGTATGAAGAGGGATAGTTGTTCTAAATCCAGGGCAGTGTTAAGAGGGATAGTTGTTCTAAATTCAGAGCAGTGTGAAGAGGGATGGTTGTTCTAAATCCAGGGCAGTGTGAAGAGGGATAGGTTGTTCTAAATCCAGGGCAGTGTGAAGAAGGATAGGTTGTTCTAAATCCAGGGCAGTGTGAAGAGGGATAGTTGTTCTAAATCCAGGGCAGTGTTAAGAGGGATAGTTGTTCTAAATTCAGAGCAGTGTGAAGAGGGAATAGTTGTTCTAAATCCAGCACAGTGTGAAGAGGGATGGTTGTTCTAAATCCAGGGCAGTGTGAAGGGGGGGATAGGTTGTTCTAAATCCAGGTCAGTGTGAAGGGGGATAGGTTGTTCTAAATCCAGGGCAGTGTGAAGGGGGGATAGGTTGTTCTAAATCCAGGGCAGTGTGAAGAGGGATGGTTGTTCTAAATCCAGGGCAGTGTGAAGGGGGGGATAGGTTGTTCTAAATCCAGGTCAGTGTGAAGGGGGGATAGGTTGTTCTAAATCCAGGGCAGTGTGAAGGGGGGATAGGTTGTTCTAAATCCAGGGCAGTGTTCCTTTCAGGTTGTGCATTTAATGATGCTTTCCTATTAATGCTGACCACTTAGGCAATTAGCTGTGATGTGAGCAGAGCAGAATACAGCAGAATAGTGCTTACCACTGAAGTATGTGACAGTGGTGGGAGTAAAGTGGAGTACTTTTGACCACTGAAGTATTTGGCAGTGGTGGGAGTAAAGTGGAATACTGCTGACCACTGAAGTGGCAGTGGTGTGAGTAGAGTAGAATAGTGCTGACTACTGCGGTAAATGGTAATGATGTGAGTAGAGCAGAATAGTGCTGACCAATGAGGTATTTGTCAGTGGGGTGATTAGAGTGGAATAGTGCTGACCAATGAGGTAGTTGTCAGTGGGGTGAGTAGAGTGGAATAGTGCTGCTTTTAGGCCCTACATTTTTACAGTGCATTCCTACGTAATATGTTCTTGTATAGAACATGTCTAATAAACAACAAATTTCTCCTAGATGGACAATAATCACCGATTATTTTCTCTATGTGCTGCTATTTTGTTTACTTTGTCACCAAGGAAGACTAATGGAGTTAAATATCTTTATGACTTCTTTTCCAGAAACATGTAACAATGTGGAACACTAAATCCTTTCACATTGTTCAGGCAGTGCCCATACATTGAAGAGTAAGGCAAATTTCTAGATCCAAAGTTTCCAGTGATATGTCAAATTTCCTTCTTGTAGAACAAGTATTTAGAACAGTACACCAGAACTATATAGCCATTGTGAATTATATATATATATACAGTCTGCAGTTCCAAACACAAATTCTTGAAAGAAAATGTCACCTGTGCAGTCACATTTCATCAGTTGTAGCAGATACTTCATCCATTGTGATACTATGTTGTGTCATGACCCTTAATAAACAACACACAGACCAAGCATGTTATATAAGCTCCATATTATTTATCTGGTATGTATGTGTACCATATAACATGCTAATCTCTATATCTGGCTCATTATTATTTACAGGTGAATATCTCATAGGTTTATAGGTGAATCTAGGCTAACTGCCCTGAAGGGCTAGTTAAAGCCTTGCCAGTAAACCAAGGTCAGAATAAAATCCAGTACCTTGTGCCTATGAGTTGAAGACTTTAACCATTATGCACCCCCCCCCCCCAAGAAAAAGAAAAAAATCATGGAAACTGCCTGACTGGGAACTGAAACTAGACTGTGGTGAAAGTGTTAAGTCCTAACACTCGACCACTAGGTATCCCCCTACACTTCCATCACTGGGCCCAGCAGTCAAATTCAGGCCAACTTGCAAGCATTCATGGCTTCAAACCTCTATGATGTACAGTAGACGGTTCACAATTTATTTATTTATTTGCACTTTGTTTACTGGGAAAGTCCACTGGGGCTGTTCAAAGCCTGTTTTCAGTGGAGACCCTGGGAGAAAAGCTCTGCAATACACATACATCAGTGAAATTCATTCAGAAGTAAATACAAAGAGTAGATAGCACTCAGATGACAACAAATTAGCGTATAGGTTATAACAAGTAAAGAAAGTAACATTACATGGAATTTTTAGGTCTAAGAGCAGTGAGGAATTACAATGTATATTATATGATAGTAGATAAAAAGACATTTGATTCCCCTGGAGTGTAAGCCACTACCAGGGAGATGCCCCAGCTGGTGGCCTAGCCCAAATGTGCACCACTTTCCAGCAAAGTAATAAGACTACTACCTCTCTGCTTGTTCAGCTACTACACCATCACCTAACGTCTAACGGAGGAGTAGCCTAGGCTTTGCAAGACTCTCCAAAGCCTGTAGAACCAACAAATTGACCCTCAGCTGGACTGAAGGGTAGTGGTTCTAAAACTTGTATACAGAGTGCAAAAGGATGTCATTAAGTTCTAAAATGGTTCAAACCTCATATCAAATTGTTCATAGGTTCATACTAGGCTATCTGCCCTAGGGCATTTATAAGCCTAGCCAGAGTGTGTTTGGCTTTCGCCACCCCTTGGAATGAGTATACAGTGTCCATTTAGGGTTTAGTTTACTGTGCCTCTGTCTAGCAGTGACACAGAAGTGACCCCCGGGGTAAACCTATGATCTCCCATCCACTCGTCAAGATTTCTCTTGAAGAGAGTCAGTGAGGGGCTCTGCCTAACATGGACTGGGATTTTATTCCAGAGTAAAGAGAGCCTCTGGGTTATGAATCTGTCCCTCCAGCATGTCCTATTTATTTCTGTGTTGAGGTTCAAATCTCTCGCTCGCATCGCTCTGGTGGATTTGGATTTTCTGAGGTGGAGCATGTCCATTAATTCCAGGTTGGACATGGTCTTGTACGTCAGGCATAGATCACCTCTGAGTAGGCGGTATGTGACTGAGTAGAGCTGGAGTTTCTTTAGCCGAGCAGCATATGGCATATGTTTGAGTCCCTTGATCCTCTTGGTGAGGTACTTTGGGGGTCTTTCTAATTGCTGCAGGTGTCAGGTAAGGTACATCCCAAATGGGGCATTGTACTCAATTATGGGCCTGATGAGGGAAGAGTAAAGGGGCACAATGACCTCTCTTGATCTAGATGTGAATCCTTTCATGATAAGGTGGGCAATATAGAAGGTCTTTCTAACCACTTTGGCAATGTGAGTGTCAAATGAGAGGTTACTGTCAATTTGGGTCCCTAGGTCCCTAATTACTTCTTCCGTACTTAATGGATTACCACCTATGTGGTAATTTGTGGGCACTTTGTTTTTCCCAAAGGGTATGACTATACACTTTTTAGCGTTTAGTTTAAGGCCATGGCTCTGGCACCAGTTATCCGTTTCTATGAGACCCTTTTGAAGGATGCTTGTGTCTGCTGGAGAATCAATTATGGTGCCCAGTTTGCAGTCATCTGCATACTTGGTCAGCCACAATCCTCCTATGTTAGCCTGTACCTCAGAAAAATAAATACCGAACAAGAGAGGTCCCAGGACCGAGCCCTGTGGGATGCCACTTGTGACTGGTTTAGAGTCTGACATGGCTCCAGCAATTCTGACCTTGTGGGTTCTGTCTTTGAGCCAGTTTGCAACCCATCTTATGACATAGGGGTTTATATTTAAGCTGGAGAGCTTGCCTATGATGCCCGAGTGGGGTATTGTGTCGAAGGCTTTTGCAAGGTCAAGATAGGCTGTGTGAACTACCTTACCCTCATCAATGGCCTTGGTGACTGTTTCAAAGAAGTTGACCAGGTTCAAGAGGCAGGATCTGCCCTTAACAAAGCCGAATTGGGTAGGATCCAATGTCTGTAGGTCCCCAATGTCTTTGTTTATGAGTTCCATAATGATCCTCCCCATAGCTTTGCAGACCAGGCTCATCAAGCTTATGGGGCGGTAGTTTCCAGGGTCTGTAGAAGCACCTCCTTTGTGGAGTGGGACCACTGTTGCTGTATGCCATTCTTTGGGTACATATCCTGTAATAAGGCTGAGATTAAACAGTAGCCTTATGTGTGGGTTTCAGACCTCCCAAGCGTCCCGAATTACTCGGTTTTTACCCAGTTTTGGGTCCAAATGAAGGGGTGCCAAGATTCCCGAGTGTCACCCCTTCATTTCCAATTTCTTTGCTTTTTTTTTTTTATTTTTTAATTTTCGCGCTGTTGGAGCTGATGTCATCACGTGCGCGATGACGTCAGCTCCGTTAGCACTACCAGCCAGTCGGAATTGAGCTCAAGGAGCTCGCGTCATCATTTCTGGCTGGCTGGGAGCAAGCGGGAAGTGAATTCAAAAGAAGAATGCTGTTTCGGACAATTTACAAGGGAAGTTACAGAACTGCTTTGCCGTTTGGCTTTAATTGCACTTTTTGCTGCCATTTTGAAGGGACTTGGAAAGAATACGCTCACCGCTCAGACAGAAACTGCTTTAAATAATGCTGGCTTCTGCAGACAGCTTTGCACTTTGCTGCCGTTTTGGAAGTGGGGACGAATGCTGCTTTGCCGTTTGGAAGTTATGTTTAAATCCGTGTTCGGGACTTTGCCTTAGGTAAGGTGTGTGTGTGACTGTGTGTGTGTGTGTGTGTGTGTGTGTGTGTGTGTGTGTGTGTGTGTGTGTGTGTATCTACATGAGATTATAACCTAAGGGCTTTGAGCTTCATCAGATAGTTTTCAGTACAGTGAAAATATTAGCAAACTAAGGAGATAATAACACACACACATGCATGCACGCGCGCACACACACACACGTTAAGTATTTTTTAAGTATATTTCAGGTATATTTTTAAGCAAGGGTGAAGGGAGGAAAGGTAATTAGATATGGGTAGACAGTATGGCAGTGCATTCCATAGTTTAGGACTCAAGAGTGAAGGATGCTTTAAAATCTCTGAGACATTTTCTCTATAAAAGTAAAATAGCTGCATCTACTGTAATATCCATTAATACAGTGAAAGTGGATATTATTTTTGGATTCCACTCCTTTGTGTTATTTTGCCACTGAGCATGCTCTTATCTAAACACATTTTTGTAAAGTTGGTCTGTGGACGTTTGTGCTTCATTTTGAGTAAAACACTGAACATGAAAGTCACAGCACACATAAAAGGCAAGCAGTGAGAAATGACAACAGACATTTTGCAGGACTTGGAAATGCAGTCAGATAATTGACTATTTTCCTTTATTATATCTGGTGAAATGCTTACAAAAGAATTGAAAGCACAAGTTGAACGTTTGAATTTTTAGAAGTAAAAAATGTTAGAATGCTTCACTGTGTTCTGGAAGCTGAAGCTTGTAGTTTTGATTATATGTCACATTTCAGTTATTTTCACTAATGCCACTTTTTTGAGGTAAGCCATGGCATCTGTCATATGTCAATTTCTTCCAGAATTTTTTCTTTTCACTTAGAAATTTGTACTGTGAATTCTGTATTAAATCACAATTAGACTGTGAATTCTGTATTAAATCATAATTAGACTAGGAAATGAAAACTGAATCCATCGTTTGTCATGGGGCATTTCTTTAGAAATAACAAAGAATTTCCACCGAAACAATGAAGCCAATAATGGTTTATTGCTCAATGATCCACAAAAGTTGCACATAAATATCCACGAACAACTAAGCGCTTTCGCCAAGGTTAAAAAAACATAGGCATCTTTAGAGTTGTTCGTTTACAATGCATTCTCCCCTTTTGGATAACTTAAATTGCATTAATTAACCAATCATTCGATAACAATTGACAATCATTAAAGACACAATAAAATAATGACTTACACCTACCTAATATAGAAAAAGCGGTATTTTGCAAAGTTCCATTTACAGGAAAGAATCGTATTCCAACAGTTTGTTGTATTTCACCAGTGACCATCCTTTATTCCAAAAGCGTAGTGTGGTGAAAGGACAGATGGTGAGAATCTCAAGGTTGACTAGTGAGGAAAGTAAATTTAAAGAGGAAATGTATACTTTAATTGGAATGTTTTTGGAGAGAGGGTACCCCCTTAAGTTGTTAACAAACGTGAAGAAGGAGGTAGTAAAGAAAAGATGGAGTAATTTTCAACCTATATTGGCCTTGGAAAGTTATTTACAAATAGAAAAACCAAAAGAAAGTGAGTCTCGAACAACAGGTATGGTTGTACAATTCAGTAACAGAACATCTGAAGTTACTGAAATAATCAATAAAGGTTGGGACATTATTTTTGACAGGAACATGTTTTCTGTTATAGGCGTAAAGCCAAAAATAATACACAGTAGGGGTAGCAATATTAAAAATATATTGGAGGCACAATATGTGGGTTTTAGGAAAGTCTCGCATATGTCCAAGTGCGAGAATTGTATGTATTGTAGGTACATCAACAATGGACCTTATGTGGACATCAGTGGGTTTGGTGTCTCTGTGAATTGTCCAGGAAAATGTAATTGCAACTCTAAAAGAGTGGTCTATGTGGCCACTTGTCTTTCCTGTCCTGGTTTTTACATAGGGAAGACCACCCGTAGATTAAGGGACAGGATTAGTGAACATCTGAGAGCTATTAAAAATAAGGATTTACATAATGCCTTATATTTGCACTCTAGGCAGTGCGTTAATTTTAGTAAATTTTTATTTTTTGTTATTGATAAAATTACTGACAATAAGTGGGGTGGGGATTGGGAGTCATCTCAGAGGCACATGAGTCTTTGTGGCAAATACGGACTAATGCAACAAGTCCACCAGGGCTCAATGAGTTTATTTCTATAAAGCCTTTCTTAAAAATAAAAAAAAATATAAACACAAAACTAAACTAGTAAAGAAGTCGGGTAGCAGCAAAACCAATGCAGACCAGTAAAAGCCAAAAATATTTAATAAGATTAAGCGCTTTTCGTTTGCTCTGTCAGCAAACTTCCAGGTCTGAAGATGTTTGCTGACAGAGCAAATGAAAAGCGCTTAATCTTATTAAATCTTTTTGGCTTTTACTGGTCTGCATTGGTTTTGCTTTCTTAAAAATAAAACTGAACAAAATTGGTTAGTTTAATACAATGAGAATTTTTGTGTTATTTTAGGATAGGGAAAAAAGTGCCAATTTTACAGGTGTATTTTTCATTTACATATATTTTTTACATGCCATTTACTATTAGGCAATGAAAGTATAACTTGATATATATATATATATATATATATATATATATATATATAGATACAAATATTTTTGTATATATCATTAGACACGATTGCTTAGTGAAAATAATATATAATACATGCATCAGCAAAAATTGAAGTTTCAAGCATATTTTACAGTGTTTTACTTGTGTTTATATATGGGGGCTTATTACATTTGACAACTGATAAGTATTTTTATATATTAGGTAGGTGTAAGTCATTATTTTATTGTGTCTTTAATGATTGTCAACTGTTATCGAATGATTGGTTAATTAATGCAATTGAAGTTATCCAAAAGGGGAGAATGCATTGTAAACGAATAACTCTGAAGATGCCTATGGTTTTTTTAACCTTGGTGAAAGCGCTTAGTTGTTCGTGGATATTTATGTGCAACTTTTGTGGATCATTGAGCAATAAACCGTTATTGGCTTCATTGTTTCGGTGGAAATTCTTTGTTTTTCCTGTTGTTGCCGGTCATTGACCAGTTGTGCTGTATTTCTTTAGAAATACTTTGGGGATATTTTATGTAAAATTGTTGTAGCAGATTGAATTTACATTAGTATGCCACTCTTACTAAATGCAGGCCTCAACCTTTGACCAAGCTATTTTACTTACATTCTTCACCTGCAACCATTTTAATTTTGGCTAGGACTTGTTTCAACTAGTCATATCTCTCTTTATGTAATGCACAGTCTCCCATACAGCTGCTGCTTTGTAATCATAGCACTTTTACTCTGGGGATTTCTGTCTACCTCACAAAAGAATATTGAGAGAGGTCACAGGCATGAAAAGGGGAGTTTGTTGAATAAAATGTGCGTAAAAGACTGGAAGGTTCAGGAAGCTTGCCATGTCATGTCATAAATAAAGGTTGCTTTCTTTCTTTCACTGACTCCATGAACTGATGTTGAAATTCTTTTGGAATCTACTTCTCTTCATAATGTAGGTGTAGATGAGTAAGGTGTGCTTTCCTGTTTTAACAAAGATCAGGCCAAAGAAGTTTTTCAGTGAAAACATTGCACTCTCATAATGAGAGAGAATATGAATCATATTTTAAAAAAAAATGGAAATTTAGATGATGGTTATTAAGATTGCTGTAAGAAATTATATGACCCTTGTTTTGTCTGCAATCGAACATGAAGCAATTGATCTACTAAAACACTTTTATTGCACTAAACAAGTCTAAATGAAAAAAAAAAAAGTTAAACTAGTGAATGTGTATGATACGCCAAAATTTATTATTATGGATAAATAATTGTCACAGAATGAAAATAAAACAGTAACAGTCACAGACTACATTGTTATGGTAAAGCAGTTAATAAATATCTATGTGCTTGAAAAATACCTGGGGGGTGTGTGTGAAAATGCCCCCACTGTATACACCTGGTGGCTAGAAGTATTTAGGCTCAAACCCTGTACCTTTGGTACAGGGTAAAAAGAGCCTAAAGTCCCTAGCCACCACCATTTCCCAGCTCTAGTCAGATTTTTTTTTTGTGCTAAGATGGTGAGAAGTGAGAACTGACTTCACTAAATGATAGACATTAAGTTTCAGTCTTCCTGGTGTTTAAACTGCTGATTTAGCGTAGTTGTATGTTGCACTGACTGTAGTGTATAGTGTTCTGGGTTTAAGACTTATCAGTAGTCTGCATGGTGGTAAAACAACTTTCCAAAATTATACAAGCAATGTTTAAAATGTGTCCCTGGCTTTTGACCTTTTGCTCCCCACCAAAAAAAAAAATCTGAAATTGAAAATAAGTGTGAGAAGCTGTGCAAGATGCCTATGGCTTACACTACTGCCATTTATTTATAGTTTGGGTGTGGAAGTAGGCTTTTATGATGGAGATGTTTTGTATTGGGCAGTTTTGTAATTATTGGTTCATGCATTTTCTTTCATTGCCTACAATACAGCCTACTGGAAAAATGTTCAAACAATAAATTTAAAATGTGCTCTAACAAGTATGCTGTATTATACAAGGAATATAACTTAATAAAGTCAGGAAGGTGTATCAAAGAAAAGAACACATATATGTTTCTTGTTTTGTGTGCAAGGGGCCAATGATATGAAAACAGACCAAAGGTAATCTTTATCTCTTTATTCACCACTGGTCAGATGCATTTTCTTTGGATGTGGTGTAGGTTTCAATGCTGTTTCAAAGAATGTGAATTTCAAGGGCAGAGAAGTTTTAATGCCAAGTCTATTTTCATTGTGAGACAGTATTCCTTTGTTTATCAGATGTCTGTTAGTGTTTGTGCATTGATGTGCTGCAAAATGTAAAAATAAAATCCAAATAATCATTGTAGAAGTAAAGTAATATGCACACATTAGTGTTTATGGTAAATGGAGCGAAATAGCCAGGTAATGGGACATTAGAATGGCTGCAGGGGGACTCTGGTGCCATATATTGGTTGTCTGTTCTTCAGTTTGTGTTCGAAAGTTGGTATCCCACAATTCCATTGAAGTGGGTGGGGTTACATAATTATGTATGCAAATTAGATGTTAATCAGCGTACAGATTTGTACCTATTTTTCATGGCCCTTGTCCAGATTTTTGATGTTTCCAGGTTGAGAGGTATGGTGGGTTTAGTTCTTCTTGGAGTTCATGTAGCACGCAACCCGGGACACCGTCTGGTCCCATTGATGCTGTGTTTTTAGCTTTGGAGAGGGCAGCTCTCACCTGGGCATCTGAGATGTCAGGGAGGCAACACTCTGCTGGGATAGATATTTGTCTTTTTGGGGGGGGGGAATTTGCACTGAGCCTGTCTGCTAGTATGTTGGCAATGTCTGTGGGTTCAGTGTATTTTTTGTCATTTTGGACTAACTGAGCATATCTGGGAGTTTCCACCCAGGTTTCTAACATAACTAAAGAAAGCCTTGTGATTATCTTTAGTGTCTTGTGCAATTTTTCTCTCAAAGTTGGCCTTGGATGATTTTATGAGTGTTCGTAGTTTTTTGCTAGTACTGATCAGAGATGCCTTCCCTTTGAGGGATTTTGCTCTATCATGTAGTAGCTTCCTCCTTCTGTTGTATAGCTTATTAATGGCTGGGGTCCACCAGACAGGATGCCTGCCTTTGGGGGAATGGGTCTTGGTTTTATTTGGGATTTCATGATCCATGCATTCCTGAAGGTGTCCATAGAATTCGTTTATAAAGGATTCAGCAGAGTGGGCTGTGGTTTCCACTGGCCCAGGGGCCTTGAAGGATACCACTTTGGTCTTAAGAAGTGTGAAGTCAGCTTTTGAGAAGTTCTTCACTGTGGTCTTCTGTGCTGGCGGTGGGGGCGGGATGTGGATTTCCAGTGAGATTAATTTATGGTCCGATCTTACCACTGAGGGGTATACTTCTGGTATGGAACATTGTGTCCCCATGTTTGTGATGATCAGGTCTAATATGTTTTCCCCTCTTGTGGGAGTGGTGACTAGTTGTTCCATAGCATTTGAGTTTATGAATTCTAGGAACCTTTGGGCTAGGGTGTTGGGGCTTGAGTAATGCTCCCAGTCTATGTTTGGGTAGTTGAAGTCCCCCAGTATGATGGTGTTTGGAGAGACCTTCGTATTCTCCAGTGTCTTTAGGAAGGCCCAGTGGGGTTCCTGAGTTTGAGGGTGGTCTGTAGCATGCTACAAACTGGAGGGCAGTTTTGCCCACTGTTAGTTGCACATGGATGGTCTCCGATGATTCGTGCATTGCCACTAACCTGGAGGTGTGGGTATCCTTGATGAATATGGATACTCCCCCTCCTTTTGTGGTTCGGTCTGAGTTTTGGGGCTGAAAAGCATGATATGAGGTATAACCTGGTAGTGCTGGGGTGCTCTCAGGAGCCTTGAACCAGGTTTCTGTCACTGCGCAGACATCAATGTTCTCCATACTGAGGAGGGCTTCAAGAGCGTGCATCTTGAGGTTTAGACTTCTGGAGTTGAGCAGCATTATCCTTAGTTTCTTTCTATTTGTATTTTCTAGGGAGGTGGGTTTGTCTTTTGAGCCTTGCCTAAAAAAGGCACTATGGGGCTGGCAAGAGCCTTTGCCAATATCCGAAAGCCCAGGGGTGGCAGGTGCAAGCCGTCCCTTGCGAAGCAGCGTGGCTTGTCGAGCATGTCATCCCAAGCAGACAGTCATTGGATCCCCTTAGAATGACACCAGTATTTAAGCCAATTGTTAAAATTGATCATTTTGTCTTTGTACTGTGGCATCATTCTTGGTGAGGGTAAGATGCTGCTTAAGGTCAGGGTCATACCGGCCTGGGCTACATAATCAGAGAGCTCCTCTATGTCTCTTTACATGTAGTCCAGGGAGGTACGTCTCAGGGCATTCACACCAGCATGGACAATGACTGAGTCATATTTGTACCTGCTTTGGAGTGACCTGAGTGCTTGTGTTATGTGGCGGATTCTAGCACCCGACAGGCAGCTTACTGTGACCTTCTCCTTGTTCAGCCTGGTGAGCGGGACGTCAGTGTGTCTGACTATAGAGTCACCTATTACAAGTGTATTAGGTATGTTGTTTAGCCTTAAGGGCTGTGACTGTTTGGCACACTGACTTTGTGAACTATGTGTTGCATGTGTTTTGTTTTGAGGTAGTGGTTGCTTGGATGTCTGCTTTGGAGGTCTCTGTTGCTTTGGCAGATTTTTATTTAGAACCTCCGAGTATGTTTTTGTGTGTTTATGTGTTTGGTTTGCAGTTGTGGTAGGTCTATGTGAGACTGGATTTGTGGTGTGTGTGGTTACCTTCTCCTCCTGACTGGTTTTGCCAGTACTGAGTCGAGAGAGCTCAGCCTCCAGTTTGGCTATATGGTTGCATCTCTCACATATATTTGTATTTGTTGGGAGGAGGAGAGGGTTGTCTGTGTACATGAGGCAGTTGTAACATTGCATCAAGATTCCCAGATTCACCAGCTGAACTGGAGAGGAAGCCACTAACTGACCTTTTGACATGCCAGAATAGTATAAGGAACTGCTATGTAACTGAATCAGAAAGGACCTATAGGGGATAGGGTACTCAAGGGGATTTTAGGAGGATGTAGTGCTTTTTTAGTTAAAAAGTGCTTAACTTATATAAAATGTTTATAGGAGCAAGTGCAGGGTTTTTAGATTGAGAATAGAATGTTTAGATTGAGATTTAGAGCAGTTCCAAGGGAAAAAATGAAGAGCGGCTCCCCAAAAATTAAGTTGCAGGACGCCTCCACAGGGGCAGGTATATTAATGCCAAATCATGTCTTTTTTCAGTGGTGTCCCCAATGAATCTGTCATAGGTCATGGGTCTCTGGGCCTCAGAAAACATGAAGAAATGTCTTCAGATCGAAGTCCTATTCAATAGTAAGAACCTCTGCAGTGTTACTTGTCACGTGTATCTTGTGTGACTTTGCTAGGGGATTTGGGGGAGATGCACTGCTTGATGATTCATTGGATGTCCCTGTCTCCAACTGCAGTTTCTTCCCCCAATTCTGCTTAGAGAAGGAGGCTAACAGAGGAGGGCTATATATGCCTTCTGCACTTGGCAGTGCTTTGTCTGTTTAATGTCATAAATGTATTCTCTAAAAAGAAGCTCCTTGAAAACACATTTGACAGTGGTCTGGCAGACATCACCATGAAAGAAATATGGCTATAACCAAGCCATCTTAGACAGGCAGGTATCCATGACAACAACCCTACCAGTAGCAATACTGCAGTCAGATGTATAGCCAGCAATATGGAGACTTATTACAGAAGCCATGGAAGGGTCTTCAACATTGACTCAATTAAGTCAAAATCAGGAAGTTTAGAGATCTTTGGCCAAACCTGATCCACCAAAGGTAGTTCAAAGTGAGAAATAAAGACAGACAGGTAACTGAAGACCTGAATTCTCAATGTGACAGAAGATAAACCACTTTTACAAACCATTCATGGTATTTTGGACAATAGCCATCCTAAGAGTGACCAAACACTGTGACCTCTAGGTACTGTGTGGGCTAGTGAGATAACACAGAACTTTTTTTTATGATGCTCAGATAGAAGAATAGACATCTGTGAACATAATGACTAACGGTCTTATTGGGAGTGTAAGGTCCAGACTCTGGATGGTTCTGGGGTACACATGTAGCATCTTTGAGGATAGGCTGCAATCAAGAAGTGATTCAAGACTCATCCTTCTCCTCCTACTTAAGCACATAGGCATTAATCTGCACCCCCCATGTCAAAAATAAGTGAAAATGGCCAATTTCTGGAAGATATCTTGAGATGCAAGGTCACTCTACAGGGGTATCATCTAGAGGAGAGATAGCAGGACAGGAAGACTCTTTAGCTATTTCAGAGAGATCAATCTGTACCATCTCAACACGGAAAGTATGGTCGTGGTGCCAGACACACAATCATATTGGAAGGGTTGACATAATGGTTAAGACTTTACCACATGAATACAAGGTACAGGATTTGATTCTGAGTTTTGGTTATTGGCTAGGCTTCTAATAGTCTGCAGACTGATATTCTACTACTTACCTGTGAACTGTGAACTATAAACTCCCTACAAGGAATTCTAATGTGCAGGAAAATAATTGCAGGTCATGGCACTGTGAACCAAAGGTATGCATCGAGACTTGTGGGGGTATCGGGCAGTACTGCTGAGTGGTACTCTCTTTCACACACACACACACACACACACACACACACACACACACACACACACACACACACACACACACACACACACACACACACACACACACACACACACACACACACACACACACACAGTCAGTCATCTCCTAGCAGTTATTAAAACAACTTGAGAAGGTATAAAGTTACTCACAGTGGGGACAACTGAAGGCTCAGCAGAGTCGGTCATCCCTTAGCAGTTATTAAAATGATTGAGAGATTGAGAAGGTCTAAAGTCACAGTGAGGACAACTGAAGGCTCAGCAGGTAAGAAAAGGCCTCTGGGGAATTGTTCAACAGACTCAGTAGATCTTCAAACCTGCATTCAATTTCAATGGCATAGCTGGGTAACTCAATGACTTGCTCTGTATGAGACACCTTAGAAGTCATATACCCAAGAATGGGTGCTGGGGTGCATCAACAATCGCACTCATGGATGTTTGCAGATGACAAGCAAACTGCCTATAAGATGTCAACCCTTATTAAAAAGGGAGATTATTCTGTGTGGAGTCTGCATGTCCTCCCCGCGGTTGGGTAGCGTTCGAAAGACATGCGTGCATAAATAGGCGTGCCTTTGTTGAAGGTTGGGTGTCGAGCTGGCACCTCAGCTTTTCATAAAAATCTACTGCCAATCATTAGCGGACCGGAGTTCCACTGTGGCAACCCCTTATCGGGAAAAAGCCGAAAGACAAACAAACAAACAAACCACATGAGAGTTCAGAGACTGCTGAGGTCACAGCAGACTTAGTGGAAGATACTGTATAATATAAAAAAACATTTATTGCAGCAAGACTTCCAACTTAATTTTCAAGTGATGATTGTGTATACAAGTGTTTAGGCTAGACAGAATTCCAAACAGCCACCTCATTGCTTAAGAACCACTTGGTAAGAATACTGACTCAAGTAATTGAGCTGTTGCATTTTGTCTTGCTATGGCCTCTGAAAGCACTGTCCAGTGAGTGATCACTGACGAATATTTGTTTTCTGTGAGACCAAGACATGAGTCATAAAACAGCATTAGCAACTGTGGAAACAGAAGCCCAGCCCTGTGCTAATACGAATGAATTCTTTGCAACATTTCTGCAAGACTATCCGAACACATTATATTTCAAAACTAGAGTGCAAATTGAAATGTTGAAAGTCAACTGTAGTTGGGAGACAGTGCTGTAGAAAATATATGATTTATAAATCTGTACATACATTCATTTTCAGTTTATGAAGTTAATTTACAATAAAATTCCTGTACTTAAAATGAGATTGCTTGGTATGTATTCAGTCAGTCCTAATGGTGTATCAGGGACATCATAAATCAATGCTTTGTTACAATCATTGCAATTTTTGTTCTTGCTGTTGCCTGTGCCCTCTCAAAGTGTATATGATGATGTGAGGTATTGCCAGCTATGCCAGAGAAGTAGGGCAGTGGATGTGCAACATATGCCAGCAGATCTTGCTGGAATTTTGTAAAGAAGTATATGTCATTTGTAGATCAACCTGATTTGTACAGGTGCTTCTGTTGAAAAATGTACTTGCAAACCTGCTTGTGTTAAAAATGTACCAACATTGGGTCCTGACTGTATTTTAACTGATTAAAATGTATATGTTTTAACAGAGGATACTGGAAGAGAAGAGGTTAATCTCAGTCCAGCTAACTTGAAAGGTCTGATTGCAGCCAGAGACAAAATGTCTGTGAGACAAGTACTAGTAAGCCTTCTGTACTGTCTTTAGCAGTGAACTAATTGCAACTTTGGAAGGGTAGAAGTTTGAAATTGTTTAATGACTTCCAGAGGCTGCAACAGATCTTGGCAAAGCTCTGTGTGTCTGTATTATTGACATGTATATGGGAGATCCTGGGTCAGTTGCTAGAAAAGGGGGTAGCATGGGAACCAGAAGTCAGATGATCAAATGTATGTGATCTCATTCTGTAATTCATCACTGAAAAGATGTTTTTTAATACTAGATGAGACTGAAGTCTCAGGATAGTCTGTTTCTTGGAACCTGACAGAAGGATCTCTCACCCACTTTATCTTGCCTTGCTCTAGTAAGTGAACCAGGACATAGTAATTCTTTAGATCAGCCAGGAAAATATAGTGAGATTAGTTAAGTACTGTTTTTTTTTTTTTTGCATCTGTGTGAATCTATTCATTTGTGTTAGTTTAACACTTCCTGTGAATGAAACTCTGGTGTTTATTGTAAATAGATATTCCTTATTTTCATGTTCTTTTATTGTTTATTATTAAATATATTTAAACTTTGCAATGTGGCTAGTCCTTTAGAGAATAGTTTATCCTTTGAGAGTACTTGTATCTAATTCATGACTCTGTGATGACTCCTGAAAGTCTTACTGTTTTGATCAAAACACTACCATTTGTATTAGTAATTTCACTCAGCATAATTGAGTAATCTTGTAATAGTAGCTGGCTTTGGAGCATCTGGTGGAAGTAACTACCATATAGTCTGGGCAGAAAGGGGCATAGCTTGTGAATATGTGCCAGCCTTTCCAAGGGTGTGTGTGTGCGTGTGTGTGTGTGTGTGTGTGTGTGTGTGTGTGTGTGTGTGTGTGTGTGTGTGTGTGTGTGTGTGTGTGTGTGTGTCGGTGAAAATCAAATCACAAAGAGTGCGTGTATCTCAGCTGCTTGGAGCAGGGACATGAAGCACTGGTTTCACAGAGAGAGTGGTGGAGGATTTGGCTTAGATACTCAGCTGAGGACTCATTTCTATAGCTATGCCAGTGAGGAGTCTTATTGGGAACCTAGAAAGAAAGAGAGAAACCCAGACCTGGAACCGAGTGTGTTTCCTGTGTGCTCTTAAGAGAAATTGTGCTTGGTGCAGAGAAAGTACAGTTGTGTACACTTACCATAAATGTAGATGTTCGGGTGTATTCACTGTTGCAGGCATTACATTTGGGTAATCCTGCTGGCAGGTTGCCCTCAGTCGGCCTGAATTCCAACGTCCTGGGTCCTGCGTCGGCTGCTGTCACCCCTTCCCTGACGTCAGGTCATCAGGGGTATAAAAAAAGCGGCCAATGCCATTTTCTTTAGTTTTTCTTGCCCCAGATGTCAGGTGCCCCCTAAAAGGGTAGCCAAAAAAAAATTATATATATATATATATATATATATATATATATATATATATATATATATATACATACATACACACATATAAATACATGCACCAATATAGACTTTGCCTTAATCTACAAGCAAATACACCACATAGGTTGTATAAATCAGAGAAGGAAAGATAGGTTCCATCAGAAGAAAAGGGGAAAGGCAGGTGGGTAACCTGGACTGCAACAGTGAATACACTCGAACATCTACATTTATGGTAAGCATACACAACTGTACTATGTTTTTCGTGTTTCACTTTTGCAGTCATTACATTTGGGTAGAGTCCCAAAGCTATGGATGGGAGGCTGGAGCTAAATAGCATTAGGAGTGGTTATGAGGCCCTGCAGAACTGCAGTGGCAAAGCCTGCCCTGGATTTAGAGTAGAGTGGCAGATGATAGTGCTTTGTAAAGGTGTGCACTGAACTCCAAGTAGCAGCCTCTAAAATGTCCTTGGTTGGTACTCCCCTGAGAAAGGCTGCTGAAGTGGCTGCAGCTCTGGTTGAATGTGGCCCAATGCCCTTAGGCACTGGCTTGCCATGGTGTAAGTAGCAGAAATGAATGCAGTGGCCTATCCACTTTGAAATAGTCTGCTTTGACATAGCCTTTCCTTGTGATCCTGCAGCATATGCCACTAGTAATTGCTCTGGATTTCTGAAAACTTTGGTTCTGTCCAAGTAGAATCTAAGCTGTATGTGTATGTCCAAAGAATGCAGAATGCTCTCCCCCTTGTTCTGTGGATTTGGATAAAAAGTTGGCAGATGAATAGTTTGGTTAAGA
This sequence comes from Protopterus annectens, assembly GCF_019279795.1. Lineage (NCBI taxonomy): Eukaryota > Metazoa > Chordata > Ceratodontiformes > Protopteridae > Protopterus > Protopterus annectens. The sequence continues at coordinate 1,756,127,267 of NC_056744.1, read as the reverse complement.
GCCACACTGGACACCACCTTAGGCATAAATGTTGGGTTTGTCCTCAGAAAGACCCTGTCTGGATAAAAAATGATAAAAGGTTCCACAGCCATGAGTGCCTATAGCTCTGAAACTCATCTTGCAGAAGTTATTGCTAGGAGCAGAGCTGTTTTCCAAGATAAAAACTTTATATCAGCAGTAGCAGCTGGCTCAAAAGGAGGGTGAGTTTTTCCAAAACATAGTTGAGGTCCCATGCAGGCATTGGTGATCTCCTTGGAGGCCTTAAATTTTTGGCTCCTCTGAGGTACTGCCTTAAAAGATGAGAAAAAATAGGTGGCTCAATATTGTAATGAGCTGAAATGGCAGCGGCATGAATCTTAATTGATGAAAAAGATAGGCCTTTGTCCAGCATCTCAGTTAAGTATTGTAGAATCTGTGGAACATTTGGCACAGCTGTATCAGTTCTTTGTGCCTGGTTCCAAGCACAGAATCTCTTCCATTTTCCAGCATAAGATTTTCTAGTACTAGGCCTTCTGGCCTCCAAAATGACATCCATCACAGCTTTACTGAGAGATGTGTTTTGTAGGACTACATTATCTGCCATGCTGCCAGGTTTAAAGTCCTGAGTTGGCTGTGCAGGATCTGATTGTTCTGCTGGGACAGTAGATGAGGTATTTGAGGTAAGGTCCAAGCTGGACATTGAGACAAGTTCTTTAGGATTGGAAACCAGTACTGGTGGGGCCAGTCTGGGGCAATCAGTATCATTTTTGGCTTCTTCTGTCTGACGTTTTAGGAGTACCTTGGGGAGGAGAGGCAGTGGGGGAAAGGCATATACTGATAGGACATCCACTTTCCATGCTTGTCTGTGATAAGTCCTTGTGCAGAATCGTTTTAGTTGGTAGTTGTGAGGGGAGGCAAATAGATCTATGTCCGGGCATCCCCATTTCCTTGTTATCATGCTGAAGACTTGTGGATCCAGTTGCCACTCATAGAGATCCATGAGGTTTCTGCTTAGTTCATCTGTCAAGAGTATTTTTCTTTCCTGGCAGGAATTGCACCTACAGATGTACTTGGTAAGTTAATGCTGTGTCCCACAAAGTCATGGCTAGTCTGCAAAGGGGGTAAGAATGTGCGCCCCCTCTGCTTGTTTATATACCACATGACCGTGGTGTTGTCTGTCTTCATCAGTAGTTGTCCTGGATGAAGTAGGTCCTTGAAGGCTGTCAGGGCATTCTGAACAGCTAGCATCTCTTTTTGATTGATATGTAGATGCATTTGGGTTGAGGACCATGTGCCCTGAATGCATTTTCCTGCCATGTGGGCCCCCCAGGCATAATCTGATGCATCTGTTGTTAGTGTCTGTCGGGATGGGGGTAATATGAATGGCTGTCCCTTGTTTTGGTGACAAGCCTTTGCCCACCATCGAAACTCCTGTTGTAGGCAGGGAATGGGAGTAATCATTGTTTCCAGGCTGTGGCAATGTTGAGTCCAAACACTTTTTAGGTACCATTGAAGTTTCCTCATATGCAGTCTTGCTTATGGAATTAGTAGGATGCAGGATGCCATGAAGTCCAAAGCCTGCAGAATCTTTCTTGCAGATAACAGGGCCTTTGTTGCCAACATTTTGAAATAGGTAGTCAGTTACCTTTGTTTGTCTGGCATGAGATAAGCCATCTGGGCAGCTGTATTTAAGCTTTCACCCAGGAATATTATCTCTTGAGAGGGTACTAGTTTTGATTTCCTTTCATTGACTGTATACCCTAGGCATGTTAAAAGTCTTTTCACAAATGCCAGATGCTGTAGAAGAACGTCCTTGTTCTCTACTTGAATTAGACAGTCGTCCAAGTAAGGATATATTTGTATTCCTCTTTGTCAGCAGAATGCAATTACTGGTGCCAGACACTTTGTAAAGACCCTGGGCGCAGTGGATAAGCCAAAGGGTAGTGCAGAGAATTGGTAATGCACTGAGCCAGCCTTGAATCTGAAGTATCTTCTGCATAATTGTCTGATTGGGACATGCAGGTATGCCTCTTTTAGGTCTAGAGTCACCAGCCAAGTGTTCTTTCAGCATGGGCAGAAGTTGCTGCAAGGTCATCATCTTGAAGTTTGGTATATCCAGGAATGTGTTCAGAATAGATAGGTCTAGTTTTGGTCTCCAGGTCTTGTCCTTTCTGGGTACCAAGAACAGTCTTGAGTAAAATCCTTGTCCCTGCTCTTGTTCTGGTACTTGTCGAATGGCCCCCATGTCCATGAGCGATGAGACTTGTTTTTGTGCCTCTGCCCATTGATTTTTTGGCAGATATGGCCAGCCATTTGCCTTTGGCAGGGTATGGAAATGGAACTTGTAGCCTTGTGACACGATATTTAGATCCCACTTGTCCTGGGTTATAATGTGCCAATTTTGAGAAAAAAGTGTTAATTTTCCCCCGGAGATAAGTGCTTGGTGCAGGCAGGGGGAAGTCATTGGGACTGTTTCCTGTATGGTTGTAATTTGTCTTCTCCAACTTTGGAGGTAGAAGCACCCCATTGCTTTGACTTGTAGGAACCTTGTGCCTGGGATCTGCCTCACGGGCATCTGTATCTGCCCCTTTGAGGTCTGTCTGACACAGGAAAGGACCAATTCTTTCTAGGCCAGTGTCTGCTAAACCTAGGTGTTTGTACTTGTAAAAAAAATCTTTGAGAGTTTGCATAGATTTAGCTTTGTCCTCCATTTTCTTTAACACCTCCTCTGCCTTAACACCAAACAAAGTATCATGCTGTAAAGGTGCATCTAATAATTTAACTTTGACATGATCAGGCAGATTTTGTTCCTTTAACCAAGCATGCCTCCTAATTACAGAACCCGTAACTGCGGCCCTGCAGGAGGCCTCCAAAGAGTCAAAACCACATTGCAAAATATGCTTTCCAACTTGTTCAGCTGCATGCAATAAAGCTTGCATTTCCTTGTTTTCTGCACATTCAGAGTTTAATAACATTTTCTGTTTAAGCAATGCCATGACATGTTGCTGATATTTGAGCATATGAATCTGACAGTTTAAGGCCCTTATAGCCAAGGTAGCAGATGTGTAAACCTTTTTTCCCCATCTATCCAGTACCCTAGAATCTCTGTCAGAGGGGGTAGGGTTTTTTGCAGCGGAAGCCTTAACTCCTTTGAGACCCTGTGAAATAGTTCCTGGGTCTGCTGCAGGGTTTTTAAAAAGGAATTTATGACAGTCAGGAACCCTGTAATATCTGTCAGGCTTAACAGGAGCTGGAGGTAAGGAGTCAGGGGTAAGACTAGACTCCGAAAACACATCATCTACAATATCTAACACAGGTGGAATGGCAAGTGGCCTGTGTTGAGGTAATAAAAGGAAATCCCTGAGCCTCTTTTTAGATTCTGAAAAATCTTGGCACTCCCAGTGGAAATGCTCCCTCATGGTATGCAAGGTTTCCCAAAAGAATAGTCCTCTGGAGGAGAAACTGAAGGTATAGATTCTTCAGCATCAGAATCCTCATAGGGGAGGAAGAGAATATTCCTGATCAGAAGAGGAGTCAGAAGAAATAGAAACCTGATCTGAAGATTCAATCAGCCTCTTGCCTAGGCCTCTTATCAGGAGGGGGATGGGAACCCCTGATCAAGGTAATTGTCTTCGGCCATTTTGAGCATCTGTTTTTTGGGCATAGAGGCCTGTCCAAGTGGCTCTTGAGTTTGTTTCTTTGCTTTAGAAGGTGCTTTAGTCTTTGCCTTTGAAGCTGAGGTTGGTTTAATGTAAAGATGTTTAGGTCTGAATACACACTCAGAAGCTGGTGCCTGCTCAGTGGCTCCAAACCCATCTGAAGGAATAGTATTCGAGGCTCCAATACCTTGAGTTTCCAGCGGCATGGCCAACTCCATGTGGGAATCGTTAGCGGCCTGCGACTCTAAAGTAGTGGGCATTGGGGGCTGTGAAAACACCTCACTGAGAACCAGCGACTGGCTTAGGAGAAGCTTCGTTGTCAGTTTTGGGTCTCGGTTGTCTATCTCTCTCCTTTTCTTTGTGTATTTTGTGAACTCCGGTAGTCAGATGGCTATCCGATGACATTTCTGGATAATTAAACCGGCATTCAAAATAGTTTAAAGCAAAATCATACCGATGCTTAATAGTGCATTGGTTAAATCTAGCACAAAACCGACAACCAGCAACATTGTGATCAGGGCCTAGGCAAGGAGTACAGTAAGAATGAAAGTCCTTATGAGGTATTTGCTTTCCACAAGAAATACCAATTATTAACTTTTTCTGACATCGGTCTGGAGCAAGAAAAAAGTTTCCCCAATGGAGTACTTAGCTTTATTGAAGACTTCGGATCTGAAACTCGAACATGAAAATCTCAAGAGTTCGCCGACCGGCACTTGCGAACTGCTTCTGTTTCGGGCACCGCGTGGCAAGAAAGACTAAAGAAAATGGCGTTGGCCGCTTCTTTCATACCCCTGATGACCTGATGTCTGGTAAGGGGCAACAGCAGCTGACGAAGGACCCAGGACTTTGGAATTCAGGCCGACTGAGGGCAACCTGCCAGCAGGATTACCCAAATGTAATGACTACAACAGTGAAACACAAAGAACATCTGCATCTGGAAATACTGTGTATATCTATTTTTGTTCCAAATGAACTTCTGTCTCCAGTGACAGTGGTGAGAATTCAGGCTCCTTGATTACTGTCCAGAGTGGGGAACATCACATATTGGTGAGCAGTGGTGTGGCTATTAATTGAACTTCTGTAGCCTGTAGGCAGTTGTCACGAAAGGTGTGTGTACTCTCAAGCAGCCACAAGGTAACATAAAGAGTTTCATTTTACAACAGTTTTATTTATTTGTTTGTTAGTTCATTTAGTTTAGTCAGGGAAAACAGGCAAATATTTCAGCAGAGGATTATGGCAAGCTGACAAAGAACCAGTTGCCCAACATGTGCAAAGTCAAAGGACTGGTGCATCCTAACCTGACTAAAGAGGAAATTATTTCAGCCTTAGTCACAGCTCAGACCAGCAACCAGGAGGATAACCAGCCTGGTGATGGGAATGCAGCCCTCAGAAACAGGACAGTTCACCTTTTCTTCAGACATCTGGAGTTAGAGACCTGAACTGGAGGCCAAACATTTGGAATTAGAATCAGCAGAGAGACTCTGGCATTTGGAGACTAAAGAAAATGAGAGTTTGTGGCAGGTAAAACATATGTAGTTAGAATCAGCAGAGAGGCTGTGGCATTTAGAAGCCAAAGAAAATGAGAAACAGCACCAACATGAGAGGAAGATGCTGCCTCTTCATGAGGGTCATGGAGGTAATTGGGAAGGGAATAACTAAACCCCTTAAGCAATAAAGTTTGGTAAATTTCTTCCACAGTTTACAAAGGGTGATCATTTTGATAGTTTTATTCATATATTTGAAAGTGCCTAAACAGTATAATGTTGACCAAGGGCTTTGGGTATGGTTCCTGACCCCCTTACTGCATGGTAAAGCTGTAACTGCTGTTTATAAATTGTCTGATATTGATTGCTTAAACTATGATAGAGTAAAACAATGTTTACTATAATGCTTTAAATTAACACCTGAAGCTTACGGAAAAAAAGTTTCATGAGCATGGACACAAGGCAGATAAAAGTGTAAGTGGTTATGTTGCTGAGTTAAGCACTTATTTTCATTGGTCGGTGAGTGGGTATCAGGCCACCACTTTTGAAGGGCTGACAGACATTTTGGTGAGGGAACAAGGACTTAGCACTTTGCCTGAGGACATGAGAATCTGGTTGGTAGACCGAGAGTTTAACTCTGCAGATGAGCTGGTGAAAAAGGGGATCTCTACTTAGCAAGCAGGACATCACTGCACAAGAAGAGGATACCCATTGCTGCACATGGATATAAAGGAACCCATAGTGGGCAGCCTAAACCATCCCAACAGAGTCCACCAGTAACAGGGGAAGCCTCAAGTTCAGGTGCACGGAAAGGATCAATGGTTAAATGTTTTAAATGTAACCAGTGGGGCCATGTATCATATAGATATCTACAGGATCAAGGTGGAGAACAAAAGGTGGGGGAGCCAGCAAGTGGGAATAACAGTATGCCAGTGGTAAGTTGTCTGGAGACAAAAGGAGTACAAAACTGTCTCCAGAGTTTATATCCAGTCATAGTGGATCGAAAACAGGCCACTGCTAAAACAGCCTCTGACATAACCATTGTGAAGCCTGCAGTGGTTTAAGAGGAGCAGTTCTTGCTTCAGCAGTCCACTCCAGTCAGAGCTTTAGGAGGGATCCTATTCCAAATGCCTTTGTACAGGTTTCCCCTTGATTGGGAGGGTGGAAAAGGAAGCCAGCAAGTAGATGTGTTTGAGGATATCCCCACAGATGTCTTGATAGTGAATAATTTTAATAATGCAGTACCTTGTGTGCATGCAGTTACATGCAGTCAGGCTTGGAGACAGGCATGTGGGTCTGGTAGCCTGGAGAGACCCAAACAGACCCTACACCTGAAGCAAGGGCTGGTGAGATGGCTATTTCAGGCAGGGAGCTACTCTGTAGCAGTGAGCGTGAAGGTGATCTGCAGCTGCTGGTAGGTACTGATGTTCCCTTGAGCAGAGTGACTGCAAGGGCAGAGGTGAGTGGTAGTACCCAGACTGACAGTGAGGCACCGGTGTCAGAAGATACTAGACTTTCTATGGAAAGGGAGCTGGGAAGGGTCACAAAGAGTTGAGACATGCTCACCTCTCGACCCTACACTAACAGGCTTGAAGGAGGTAGCTAGGGAGGCACCTGATTCTCAAGGAAAGGGGGAGTCTGTATACTGGAGCAAAGGATTACTGTATAGAGAGTGGACCCTTTAGGGAGGGCTACAGTGTGAGGTAATATAGCAGTTGGTAGTGCCAAGAGCCTACCATCTGGCACTTCTAGCCATAGCCTGTGACATTCCTTTTGCAGGTCATATGGGCATATAAAGAGACATATTATGCAGAACTTTTATTGGCCTAGGATTGCAAAGGATACAACAGGTTACTGCAGGATCTGTGAGCAGTGCCAAAATGTAGGCAAGACAGGAGACAAGGACAAGGTTCCTTTGATGCCTTTTCCTGTGATTGAGGAGCCATTTCAGAAGATAGCTATGGATATTCTGGGGCCTCTGAGTACCCCAAGCACTACAGGGAAAATGTATATCTTGGTGGTAGTAGATTATGCTACTAGATACCCTGAGGCAGTGGCTCTGTCCTTCATTGAGGCAGAGAAGATGTAAAATGCTTTCTTAGGAATTTTCATCAAGGTAGGTTTCCTGAAAGAAATGCTGACAGACAAAGGTGACAGTTTCATGTCAGACCTACTGGCTTGTCTGTAGAAGTGCTGTGTGGTGAAGCACCTAAAGACCACCTCCTACTATCCCCAGGCTATCAGTGTGTGATTATGTCATTATACATCAGTCATTGTATTCAGTACTCATTGTGGCAATATGAGGTACTGCCACCCATGGCATGAGAGGTAGGGCAGTGGATGTATGACTTGCTCCAGCACAGCTTGCTGGAATTTTGTAAATAATTATATGTCATTTGTATATCAAACTAATTTGTACAAATGCTTGTGCTGAAAATGTATTTGTGAGGTTTGCTTGTGTTAAAATGTATCAACAGTGCACCCTGCTGAAATGAAAAGCAATGTAGATGTATTACTGTAACTGAATTAAATATATATGTTTTAAAGGGGATACTGGGACAGCAGAGGTTAACCAACTAGTTTATTTTAAGAAAAATAAAGTAAATGTAAATGAGTTATTAAAAAACATTAAAATGGTACCCCACAGTGCTGAACAGGTCTGGAGAGGGTGGGTCTAGAAGAAGCTTTTGTTCATTAGCCCAGTAAAAAGAGGGAAGCTCCAAGCATTGCCATAAACATTTAGATGTGTATTGTAGAGATCTATGCTAAATTTCTGTCTCAGCTTCAAAGGAGGATACTGTGAGAACCTAGAGTCAGGTGACCAGATGAGGTCATTCTGCAAGCCATCTTGGATATTACATTTTACAGGGAGCAATCTCTGAGGATTGAGTATTCTGTTTTGAGGAACCTGACTAGAAGGACTGCTAACATACCTCATTGTGCATTGCTCTATCAAGTAAGTTATTGGAGAATACTAAATCTCCTAGATTCAATCAGGAATACATGAAGCTTAGTTTAGAGATTGATTTCCTGATGTTGAAAGATTGATATGTGCCATCAAGACTTGCTGTAGTGATGTTCTGCTGAACAGCTGCTATGGACACAGCACATCTGGCCCTGTGGGCACAGAATGTCAAGATTTAAGCCATCATGGTGTTTTTTCTGTTCCTCCAAATAGCTGAAGGTGGAAGTAATGAAGTCATGATAGACACATGAGTTTCAGACCCCACCACCTTCAGAACAGTCATGGTAATGTGAAATGTATCATGCACAAACATCATAGGTTTGTAAAAGGCATATCTATGATCTGTCCCTATATATCCCCATAATGTTAGGCTGTGTCCACGTGCTCTGTTTCATAGCAATGCAGAACAGTTCAGCTGTGGAGGAAGGAGGTTCAGAGTGTGGAAGACACAGACAGACAGACAGACACACAGACAGATACAGACAGACACAGACACATACAGACACAGACACACACAGACGCACACAGACGCACACAGATGCACGCAAACACACACAGACACACACAGACACACACAGACGCACACAAACACACACAGACGCACACAAACAGACACAGACGCACACAAACAGACACACACAGACACACACACCTATATCAATATATTTTCCCTACTGTTGAATGACTGTGCTGCATGATATGTTTGAGAAAACCTCACACATCTGCAGCTCAGATGGCTTAGTGGTAAATCACTGTGGCTATGGTGTGCAGGGTCCTGGGTTAGACACTTGCAAGGGCTGATAATTAACTTTTTGGCCAGAAAAAGGACTTTTGGATACAGAGTGATTAAGGCACTTTTAAGCAGTAGTAAGCAGGTGTGAAATGGACAGTTATGCATGGTGTGAAATTCTTTTTGGGAACAGATTGCCCTTTTTTGTTAAGGTGAGAGTGGGATGTTGAGGAAGGATAGTAAGTTTATTTGGGGAGGTAGGTTGGGTCAGAAGACAGACAAGACAGCATACAGGGGTAGTATGACACATGTGGGGGATAAACACTTGAACGGGGAGGGGTGTTTTGAAATTGGAAGCCCATGAACCCCCAAATGGAAACAGTGGGACTGAGGTCCCCACCCATGGGCAGTCACCACTGCACATTCATGGGCCTGAAGGTGGCTGTGCTGCATGCTGAGCAAGTGGGGCAGGCAAACCCTTTAATTGTACAATGAGGCCCTGAAGCTGGTGTAGCAGGTCTCCCAATTCTCTGTGGAGCTCCCTATACGCCAGACCCTAGACCTGACTTCAGGTGACAGGAGCCTGTCTATGCCCGCTCCCAGGGGGGGGTGAGCCCCATCCCCTGAGGTGGTTCCATCTGAAGGTAGTGCAGACCAGTGGATAAGGAGGTCCCGGGGTGGGTCCCAGATATGCCATGGCCCAGTGCCACAGCCAGATGAGGTGGGAGAGGTGGGTCTGCTGGGAACGACCTTCCCAAACATGATATTGTGTTGCAGTTTTAGAGCATATGTGGGTTAGTAATAGTCAACACAATCCAGGATTAGTTATAACAGCATGTATAGATATTCCCATTAACCAACAATGCCATATTTGGAACAGTTGCATAGCAAACACAACACATGCATATATGGAACCACAGTGGCCATTACAACAGCATGCAGGTTACATTGATAGCAACAGGCCACCAATGATGGTGTTTCAACATGGAACATGAATAGAAATACATTTCAATATTTGTTGAATAGGATATATGTCCCAACAGTAGGTTTGGTGTAAACATACCCATTGATGTGTGTTCAGATTATTGTTGCAGATATGGTGGGGCGGGAGATGTCAATTAACAACTATTATATCCTTGCAGTATGAAGTCCTCTGACCTTTTTTCCTGTTTATGTCTTCCAGGTGCCATGTCCCGTGAACGTCTCCCTTCGTACACTCCCCGGGAGAATGATAAAATAATAAACATCCTTGTACAACATCACAGAACCCTGTTTGGACACATGGCCCATGATCTGCAGGATAGGACTGCCCTATGGAACGAGATCATCCACAGGGTTAACGATGTTGGCCTGTGTAACTGCAGTTATGAACAGGTGCGACATTGTTGCACTGATCTCATCCGCCATGCCCATCAGCGTGCTGCTGCAGTTAGGAGGGACCAGCTAGCCACAGGTGGTGATCATGCCAACCAGCCCCCACTGACACATACTAAGGAGCTCTTCACCAGCCTTGGGGCACCCCCCCTCCAGCCAAGCAATGAACCTGACAATAGCATTGTGGAGGGGAGTGCTACCCACACAATGGACAAGGAGCATGCAGGCAAGGCCCAGGGCACATTAGTAGACTACTGTTGCTTATCCATTTTCATCTGTAAAGTATCTACATGCATATGTCAGATAAGATAGTCTGTTGCTGCAGTGTAGTAATGAACAGATGTGCATAATCTCTAGTATTGTGGGTTTGTACTGTTGATGTACTGAAATGCTGCTCCCACCCTGTACCAATGCCACAGGTGTGACTATTGATATTACATCTCTCACACAACTATGTAGGTCCCTCTGGTATACAGCTGGGGCAGCAGCCTGTATCTGGTGAGTATGAAGTTGTTTTATTCAGGTTTGCCAATACACCAGCCATGTTATGGCCATGGTATTTGTCATTCACACATTTAGTACACATACCCATAATGCATGCTGTATATGTTCACTTATTGTTACCATTAACTGCACTGCATCACAGTGGTCACCATGGTGGCATATCTGAAGGGTATGCAGTACACCTAACAACCTGTCAGTGCAAGATGTGTGGACAGAGATGAACATAATGGTGGGACAAATGGCTTACAGTAGGGGAATGTCTGAAACATTACCCTTACACAGTGGCTACAACAGTGTATACACCACTATTACAATGGCAACTGTTACAGATCTACACAACGGCGTATCACAATACCACATTCCACACCTTTTACAACCTGTAATGTGATCCTAACATGAGCAATGAATGTGTAATATGGAATCCTATGTTAGGACAACAAATATGGGGAATACATACCTTAACAAACACTGGAAATATATGTGTGCACACACTCCAAATAACATATTATGGAAGCAGCTTTTGATATACTGACAGCATTCACTCTTCTTGAGTACACACCTTCCATTAAGTACAGGGCCTCAATGTCACACCAAGTAATGGTCTGCTGTCCAAGAAGTATGTCCATGACATTTGCCCACTCACCTGCAACAGAGGCAGCCATGTCTTGCACACATCATACAAACCATTGAATGGATCCCATATCCGAAAGTTAGCATTCAGGAGGGGGAGACATAGCCTTACTTCACCATTGCATATACCATGGCAAACAGTGCAGTCATGTATGTGACTATGACGTATGGGACAACATTAATGTAGAAAATAAACAGATGCCCATCCAAGACAGATGACAACACATGTTGCAAACTGGTCATGGAGGCTGCCCAGAAACATGCACAACACTGAGGGACTTGCAGTAATATCTAGCAAGTACTGCCTGGGGAGTACCTGTGTCGATAATTGCCTGGAGTCTGCATAAGTGTGGCCTATGGGTTAGAGTAATCAGATGGAAGAGTTGTTTCACAAGAAACATTATCCAGGGCTCTAGCTTCTTCTTTTGGCTTTTTCCCAGTTAAGGGTTGCCACAGTGGATCACCTGTCCACTCATGATTGGCAGTGAAGTTTTACAGCATCTAGTTGCCAGCCCAGCACCCAACCTTCCACGGAAGGCACACACTGGCATGCACTCAGACCTAGGGCCAATTTAGAGTATCCAAACCACCTACAGCATGCCTTTGGGATGTGGGAGGAAACCGGAGAACCCGGAGGAAACCCACATGACCACAGGGAGGACATGCAGACTCCGCACAGAAGGCACCCCAGCAGATGATCGAACCCAAGAACCTCTTGATGTGAGGTGGCAACACTAACCGCTGCACCACCATGGTCGCCCATCATCCAGGGCTCTCTACAGGTAGCATATGCATACATCAAATCTCCAAAAGGCATGTGTTGCAATGTGTGATGGTGTACTGAGACCAAGCTGAAACCTACAGACAGTATTAATAAAGATGCATGTGGTACACAAGCAACACCTCACTCCACCTCAGGTCCACCATCCCCATCTGTACCTTGCTGATGCCAGTGTACACCTTTAGGTTTGCTGTTCATTAGCAGGAACTAGGCCTGTAGATATGGCATTCTGAATTTGGAACACTGCAAAATGACACTCGTGTGTGGCCCATAGTTGTCAAGCATCTGCAATAAAGCTGAGGATGGGGAGGGATGTCATCCTGAAACACAACAGTGAACTGAAGCATACATCCAAAGCTCGCTAAGAATGGCTGTATCCGAATACAATCAAGTTCATGAACTGTGCCAGAAATAACCCTGACTCCACAGCAATAGTGAAGGCACTCTGTGACATCCAAGGGCTGTGAACATGAGCTGACCTTGCAATCCGGCAATGTTGGGAGACATCTGTAGGGTAGAGTGACCAAATAACGGCAAGTGAAGATGGGCCATGTTAGTATACCCCTTCCAGGAATACTGACTGGTGTAGTTCACCTGCAAAATGACACTCGTGTGTGGCCCATAGTTGTCAAGCATCTGCAATAAGGCTGAGGATGGAGAGGGGTGTCATCCTGAAACACAACAGTGAACTGAAGCATACATCCAAAGCTCACTAAGAATGGCTGTATTTGAATACAATCAAGTTCATGAACTGTGCCAGAAATAACCCTGACTCCACAGCAATAGTGAAGGCACTGTGTGACATCCAAGGGCTGTGAACATGAGCTGACCTTGCAATCCGGCAAAGTTGGGGGACATCTGTAGGGTAGAGTGACCAAATAATGGCAAGTGAAGATGGGCCATGTTAGTACACCCCTTCCAGGAATACTGACTGATGTAGTTCACTTAACAGGTGCTGCAACAAACCATTGTGTTAAGGGTGCGCACACTTATGCAACCCACATATCGTATGCATCTCAATCAGCATCTGCACAACTAACACATTTGTTTGATACTGCATTTTATTGCACAGGTCATATGTCACATATCAGGTGTGTGTAATTTTAACATATGCAGTACTGTGGCCCCATTGCATATCATGGAACAAGCTGGCATGTCAGTAAGGGTGTGTACACTCCTCAGCTACATTAAGCTTTGAAGGTTGTGAATGTAATTGGATTTTATTACATATACATGCACTGCTGCTGATGAGATCTGCAAATCAGTGATCAGGCATTCACTATTGACATCTGTCCTCATATCATACCAGGTATGTGTCAGACAAACAAATAGGGTCTGTGAGCAACAGAGCAAACATAACTGCCACACATATACACATTCAGCAATGGTGTGTACACTCATGAGGTATGGCGCACAGTACATGCCAGGGTGCTAAACAGGTGCACGGCAATACTGTGTACATGGGTGCAGTGTGCTCCAGTGGAAGAGGCATCACCTACTAACACAACTCATGCATCACATAGATGTATATTGGTAACAAGGATTGAGTATAGCTGCAGTGCATGCTGTTAAGTGCCATATGACATGCATGTTCACTGTTGGGTAATGAGAGGTCTGTGTAATATCTTTGTGCAACCTCACCTGTAAGTGTGTGTGTTTTATATATATATATATATATATATATATATATATATATATATATATATATATATATATATATATATATATATATATATATATATACTTATATTTATATTTGTATATAAATAAATAATAGAGGTAAGCAATGATGTACAGGTCTTAAATTACATTTTTTGTTTTCCCCTCACAGGTGGTGAGGTGGGTCAGGCTCCCTCCGGCAGGAAAACTGATGTTAGTGTCCATACAGAATCTGACAATGATGATAGGTACAGTGAGGCACAGACAGGGTTGTCACGGGCAGAAGCTGTGCCATCGGTTGACATTCCACTTTTATCTTCCCCATCCCTGCACACAGTCACAATGCCTATATATACCCCATCACCAGTGGCCATAGATGAGGGACAGCTGGCGGGTGGTGGCATGGCACAGGACAGTGTGGTGACTATGGCAAGTGTGTCTGTACATAGCAGACATAGCCGTTTGACCAGCAAGATACCACACAGGCAGATGTACAGGGGGGCTCATAGGAAGGCTGCTGGTCATCATGCCTCTGGCAGAAGTGCCACAGCAGGTGTTATCAAATGCATGTTTTGGTCTGTCATGGAGACACACACCACATCTGCACATATGGAACGTTATACCAGACAGAGTCAGAGGCTCCCAAGGGCTACTCATTCTGCTGTACTTGACATCCGTAATCTTGCAGATGTCCACCATTATTTTGCAGAGGACCTGGCTAGATGGTTGGGTGAGATAGAGGGAGTCCTTGACCATGCAGTGTCTGTGTTGGAGCATTTGGTGGGAGCAGGGCATCATCCACGTGGACGTAGGTTAGCAACATCAACAGATGGAGGTCTACACGGACATGCAACAACTCCCAGCTGCTCCTATAGTGGCAGTACCAGCCCCAGCACTGCACGGGGTGTGCTGACCACACCACAATGCAGCAGGCCATGTGCACATGGTCCTGGCCAGTCACAACAGGGATGCGGATCCAGCAGACAATTGTCATAGTTAGGAGAGAGTACCATATCTGGGCTTCTACCTGATAATACCTGTGGAACCCTGGCAGGCACAGTTCCCATGTCCGCGGCCAGAGAGAGTGAACTGTACACCCTGCCATGTATGGTCTGCAGCTGTCCAACAAACCTCTGTATAGGGCAGCCACATGGCAGAACTGTGTGCGCGCATGCACACACACACACACACACACACACACACACACACACACACACACACACACACACACACACACACACCTAGGGCACCTCCATACCTACGCACACCACATCTGCATAGCCCAATTGTTAAAGAACCCCCCTAACACACACACATGATGTCAACCTAACAGCTCAGCCTAGGCCTCTGGCATACCCGGGTCAATATCATATGAGCAAATCACAAATTGTGAACGCTCATAATATCTAACATAGCAGACCATGGAGTGCTTTTTCTGAGATCGCAGTACAGTGAAGAATGGGATATTTGCCCTTTCCTTACTGTAGTACGATCTTGGGAGTTAGAATATATATTTAGCGGAGGGGTGAGGTGCAGCTCCCCACAATAGGAAGTTCGAGGTCCGGTACATTCAATATTATGAGCGTTCACAATTTGTGCAATTTGCTCATATGATATAGACCTGGCAAACCCACCACACACCCTGTGCATATGATACCTGTGCCACATCCCTATCATCCATACCATCGATGCAGGGATATGCTAACATGGTTCTGATGCACAGGGTGAATGTACTAAGGTTTAGCAATGTAATGCTGTTTAACGTGTTTTCAGCTGGAATCTTTAATTCTTATATGTCAGGGTGTGTAGCTGTCCAGCCATGATGCATTATAGCTGTTATTAACACTGACTGATTGTGGTCTCCATAGTGTACGCCGTTTGTGTTGTAGGTGTCTATGTGTCAGCAAGATGTTGGTCTGGTGTCCTTACCTACAAGGGGTATGGCACTGTGGTGACACTGACCTTCGTATCCTGGGTGCAGCTGAATACATGTAACAGGTCTGTATAACAGTTAATACATGTGTCACATGGCTGATAGTTCTGAGGGGTGTATACAGGTGAGCACATGGTGGCTGATGTCAGCAGCTCTTCTACAGTGGACAAGTGTACTGGGTGGCACACACCAAACGTTTGTGAATAACACACACACAGACACACTTTGGTGTTGATGCAATACACAGACAATACTGTACATACGGATGCACTTAATTTTGCAGTGAACTCATTTTGGCCTATGTAATTCCACCAAGACCAAACAGCCAGTTTAATGTCATTGATGATGGTACGGGCAGGGTATATGTCCTCTTCCCCAATGTAGTGCAATCCTGGATTTGGTAATCATAGGTGTGCTGTTGTGGGTGGTACAGCCCCCCCCCCCCCACTTTGGGGGTGTGGGGTGGCATAGAACCAAACATAGTGATTAAGAAATACTTAACATGTTAACATACATTAAAATAGCAGACTAAGTGGGGGGATATGCACAACAATAACCCCAATGTGGATGGCTGTGCCCACAACAACCACACCCAACTATATACACCAACTCCAGTATTGCTCTACAGCTGTACATTTACACATCCACTAGTTTTGATGGAATGAATTTCCATGAGATGATTCCTTTGAAATGTTACCTTTTGCCAGTTTGTTATCAGACAAATGATCTCCTGGGTTATATATTTTCTGCAAACTGAAGTAGATTCCTTCGCACGCGCGCACACACACACACACACACACACACACACACACACACACACACACACACACTTACTTTGAGAGTAGAACCCCTACCTAGGTACTTATTGCTACTAATGTGTTTGGCCTTAATTGCGCACACCACAGAGCTTTCAGGATGAGGTGTGTCCCGAGTTTCCTGTTAAGTGAAGAACATCACCAGGCCTTGTACGGTATGGTAATGAGGGATGTACTGGGTGTTAACGAACAATACATAGTATGACACACTGATATATACACATTGACAAACATACAGTCAGACACATTTGACAGACCTGGGTTTAGCAGTGCTAACAACCTTGTCAGTGAGTCCATACTGTTAGGGAGTTTTGCACACAGCGCATGCATCATTGAGCTGGATAGTGTAATCAGTTACCTCTATGGTTGATGGTGACAGTGGTCCTCATACAGTGGACCATGGGACATGTACTGGGGGTACCATGGTGTAAAGATAGTATACCCAGCAGCCACACCCCACATTGGATATTGTACTCACTGAAACCCATGATAATGCTCTGACATACCCACAATAACACATTGACCAGGACTACAATATAAACCCTTGTCTATCTAATCAGTGCTACTACAGGGATATGCATTTATTTCACATGCCACAGGAATAGTAAGGGGAAGATTTGTAATGGCTCTCCTAATGTCAGCGACATCACCATCCCTTATAATGTATGGCAATGTTTATTGTATTTGGAGAATGTGGTCTCAGCATGCTGTCTCATACAAATATGCACAGTCACACACAATTGCACACGCACACACACACACACACACACACACACACACACACACACACACACACACACACACACACACACACACACACACACACACACACACACACACACACACACACACACACACACACACACAAACACACACACATTTGCCAGGACTCTCAGAGGGTAACCCACTCCTATCTAACCATTTGTAGAACAGTGTCATGCTAATACTGAAAGCTCCAGGTAGCTCATAGGATGAAGAGTGTAACAAGGTACATTGAATGTGAATTACAGCAGCAGCCATTTCCAAGTATAGCAATGGGGGTGTGTAGTGGGTGAGAAGACCCTCAGAGGATTTTTAACTCCAAGTCTACAAACACACACTGTTATACTCAATAATACACGCACACACTTTTCAGTACTGAGTTCCATAGGTGTAGGTGTTCCTAGGTGTGTACCACCCTAATGTCCATGGAGAGATGATGAGTAGGGCATGTGAGTACATGGTTACCGTGACACCTGACATTTGTCCGCAGGCCATCTATCAACTGATGCCACATGAGTGATCCCCAGGGTGACAGTTAAATTCAACATCCACTCCTCTGTTTTTCTCTTGAAAAGGGCCAGTGAGTTGCTGGAATTGGGTTCCTATCAGATAGTCGAACTTCTCCAAGTTCAAACCTCATATGGCCGAGACCATAAGTTCAAATTTGCAGAAGTTAGAGCATTTCAATGGAAATCTCCATAAGGGAAGGTTTCCGTTTTGTTCAATGTGCTGCAATCTCGGAATTGGTAATTTAAGTAGTGGGGGTGTAGGGGCACAGCTCCCCATGTAGAGGATGCAGGGGGAGCTTGCCCACTGCTTACAACAGTTTATTTTGTTTTCTTTTTTTTTTTTTTTTTTTTTTGCTTTTTTTTTTTATCAATAGTCAAAGGTTTTTAACTTTGAACAGGATGAACAGGATGGTTCGAACATTCTATGTTCGAAGTTACTAAACTTTGACTATGTTTGACTATGTAATATAGACCTGCAACAATTGACATGTATGCAACATATATTGCACAACATAGCCAGTGTCTGGGTTAGGGACTTGTACCCAAACATGTTCTGTCGACTGTGGTAGTCTACTTGAGGTATCAATGGCATGTGGTGCATACAGAGTGAGGTTTCCTAGCTTTGGGATTCATAAGACAGCTGGGCAAATATGCAAGTGTCAGTCAAAGATTGCCTGTAAACAGCCAAGATGAATACCAGTCATCTGCATATCTGTACAGAGGACAGACAGAAAGTAGCTAGCCAACAGGTTATGCATTAGGATAAATATTCTGACAGACAGACGTCTGAAATGGATAGGTATGCCTTTACTACATGACAGCAGTCCTCC